>NC_045741.1:26021108-26021575 GCF_008692095.1 Etheostoma spectabile
GGCTGCCGTACAAGGTGCCACCTGCTCATCAACTAAACACTCACACACATTCACACTCCGATGCGCAGCACCGGGGGAAACTAGGGGTTCAGTGTCTTGCCCAAGGACACTTCAACAATGTCTGCAGGGGCAGGGATCGAACCACCAACCTTCTGATTGGCAGGCAACCGCTCTACCACTGAGCCACAGCCGCCCCGAAAATAGCTTATTTGAGAGACTTGTCACATCAAATTAGGATGGATACTGCATGTGTAAAACATACTTTATGTAACCTAAAAGACAAAGATCCACCTCTCCACAGCAAAAACTAAAACTACCGCTACGTCTCCCCAGGTTAGATGTGTCACTTGTTGAACGCTCACATGTCCGTTTTTTTGGGTCGACACTGAAGACGCCGCACAATGTAGCTGCTGTTTCCACTTTTCCTAAGGTAACCATGCTTTCACTATGAGGCGGGGGGGGGGGGG
>NC_045741.1:26021596-26025799 GCF_008692095.1 Etheostoma spectabile
GTTGCCTTGGCGACGTTTTGCTTCTGACGTCTTTGCTACGACTGTAAAGCTAACCTGTTGCGCTGCTGAAACGAGTATGTCACATGACTGAACAACGACGTGTGATTGGTTAAGCACAGTCACGTCAAAATAAAACATTAAAATGAGACGTACGCTGGGGTAAAAACAATGACGCGTAGTAACGAGTAACAAGCTCATACAGTTTCTTCTTCACTAATCTACTCAAGTAAAAGTAAAAGTATAGTGATTTAAAACTACTCCTAGAAGTACAATTTTTTCAAAAACTTACTCAAGTAAATGTAACGGAGTAAATGTAACTCATTACTACCCACCTCTGTTAATAGTATTCACACTACTATAGGCCAGGCCGCCATGCTTACGCAAAGTAACTTAATTTGCTCAGGTCCTATCCCCTGACCAATCGGCTATCCTAACCTTAACCGCTCGAGGTCAATGCCTAACCCCAACCAATCGAGTTGCTTCACGGGGCGGGACTTACCTAGAAGTTATGTGGGATCCAAAATAACACTTGGTTGACACCATGAAAGTGAGACACACTAATGTAGCCATGTGTTACTAACACAGTTGGCTAATCACTCATGAACCCTTGCCCTCTCACACACGTTGGTCAAATTCTGGCAGACTTTCTCTCTCCTTGTTTTTTCAACTTGCAGGTAGCCCATGGCAGGTAGCCCATTTGCAAGTAGTTGTAAAAAAGAAATATTCGCACTGTCTAGAAACATGGTTGCAAAATGCAGTCTGGAGCCCTGCTGTCACTGCTGCATTTTATGAAAGAGCAAAGTTGAAGCCATGTTGATGGGGAAGGTTGTTCTGGCTTCTGAAGAAAGGTGCAAATCAGCTGCAAGCTTGGTAGATGTTTTGATTTGTTTGAGTGTGTTTTTTGCTTTGAATTTATATTGTCTCTAAGGCATGACTGCAACAAGTGCAAATTTAGGAGCTGCTTTACTTTGTAGTTCTAACAAATCAAAGATCAAGTATCCGAGATACCAAGGATATTGCAGCAATGGCCCGGGAGAGGTGTTCCAGGGTGTTCCACTCATTCATTAACACACGTGGGAACTGCCCACACAACCCCAGTCTTTTACTGTTGAATAACTCTATCAGAGCAGTAAGAGGTTAAACCCCAGCCTTGAGTGCATAGGTTCATGGTCAATGTTCACATTAAGGGTTCAAAGGTGAGGCTTGAAAACACGCAGGGATAAAGCACTAAGGTTTTATTGCAATCACAATTCCTAACATAACCCCCTGTAGCTAATTGTTTTCCAGAGTAAGAAAAAACATAACCTTGTCAAGGAGAATTGGGAAACCATGATCTTCTAATAGAGCCCAGAGGACCTGGAGTTTGAACCCTCATGGCCTCTAGCAGTGCAGTCATCTGTGTTATTAGAGCTCAAATCAAGAAAAATATAGTAGGTTAGAGGTTAGTGGAGTACGGTAAATATAAAGATACTTTAAGGCATGACATGAGCTCTTAGAGTCATGTCCCCTGATTAATAATAATTTATAATTTATAGTCTTTATTGATCCCGATTGAGGAAATTACAATTTACACGCTGTTATTGCAAGCTACACGCACACGGGGTCCTATACATGTGCCAACGGAGAAAGGTCAGAGTGACTGGGCTGTGACTGCTGAACAGGTGATGCAATCTATGTTACCTTTTTTCATGTATGGCCCATTTGTCAGGACTGATTACATCAATGCCTGCCCTGTAGCGGAGTTCAGTAATTAGTTCATAGAAGACCTTACACACCAATGAAAAAAGGAAGGAATTTTTAGTGGGCCAGGCGATTCAAAAATGTACTTTGTAGTAGAACCCCAACACTCCATGTAATGCCCAAGCTTCCAGTAACTTTAGACTGGAATAATGAGGTGTTTGGGTTGGTGTCTTTAAGATTCTAGCTACCACAAAGGTTTTCCTGTTTTGGGTTAGTCAGCGGAGACAGTGGTTTGTTGTTTCGACCATGCGCAGTTGTGAGGAAAAGCTTTTAGGAAGATACCCAGGCTCTTGGTAGGCGGTGTCTGACAGTGCCTGTTGGGGGTGTGATGAACAGTGGCAATCACAATTAGGAAAATGGAACAGTGATTAAAAATAAAATGGTAGTTGGGATAGTTCATTCAATTTCAAGATTTGTGGCAAACCAAGATAAACAGTAGTTAGACTACACAAACTGACAGCTTTAGTTTGAACTTTGAGCAGAGTAGAGCTGTGTTTGTGTGAGTGGGTGAGAGTGGATTGTGGGTGAGAGTGGATTGTGTTCATTCTGAATGATCTTTTAAATGATCTTGATATTTTAAACTAAATTACTTTCAGTTAAAAATGCATTACTGACAACTTTTTTTTTCCTACGCATACTTTATGTGGAAACTAACTGGCTATGATCCCTTAGATTTACACCAGGGCTACACACTGAAATGCATCTTCATGAGGTGCACAAGCAAGAATGCTTATAACAACCTGCCAGGAGTTGTCACAGGCTCGCCCAGGCAGTTTAATTTGTATAACAAATTTCAGTAACAAGGCAATTTATTAATTTGCTGTTTATTTGAAAAAAAAAAAAAAAAAATCGCAAGGCAAGATAATCTTTCTTTGTGTTTCTGAAGCACCACTTACCATGAAAATATTATAGAAGATCTCCTGTAGCATTGAAATGGACAAAGTTTGAATGGATGTCAGAGCCCAAGAGACTTGTTCATACTTATAAGTTTAACAACCCCAGGCATCTTGTAATTTTTATTTTTACGTGTTATTAGTAAGGTCTACTTTTACTGATGTTGTTCATACGTGTGTGTATATGTGTGTGTGTGTGCATAAATATGTATCTATGTACAGTATGTGTGCGTAAGTGGGGTATGTATGTATATACATATGTGTGCATAAGTATGTATGTAAATACTGTGTGTTTGTACAGTATGTATGTATGTATATACATATGTGTGCATAAGTATGTATACTGTATGTGTGTTTGCATGTATGTATGTATGTATGTATTTGTGCATAAGGATGTATGTGTTTACGTGTGGTCGGGGTGGAATGTTGGGTCAAACAAAACTATACCCAAGAGAACCATTTTTGTGTCCTGTGCATGAAACTTAACTTACGTGACTTTTGTACGTTGACCACTACACCTATGTTCATGATTTAATTTACGTAGCAGAATGTACTTATTTTAAACCAAAACACAATCTCTTCCTACAACACTCACGATCACAGTTTCAATGGCTCTTCAAATATAACCAAATCTGCATAGCTAGAAAATACTAAAGGTAAAAAAATTCACTTTTTTTTTTGCAATGTGTGAACTTACACTTTAGCTATATAACTTTATCTTGATAACATTAAGAAAGTGGAGTTAATTAAATATTTGGCGCACGTGCCCGCTCGGAGTGTGAAGCGGGTGTCGGGGTTATTCTCCAACACACACTCTAACAATCACTGCTTATAGACAGCCTTTTGTACAAATGCATTAAATGTTTTCCCGGTTTTCATAAGAAAGTATAGTTTGTTAAATATATCACATTTAATAGTTAGATATTGGATGTTAAAAGTAAATGGTTCTTCCATAACATTGCACTTCAGATGTGTGTGAATTTCCCACACAAGTAATTTATATAGTCCTGTTTAATAGTGATTGATTATCTTTTAAAAAAAAAAAGTGTATTTTCTATGTAAGATGTTCAATAGAAGAAAAGATTGAAAATAAGTGTGTGTGCAGTAAAGTGGTTAGAAAACAGGAAAATCGGTATCGGCAGGTCAAACTCAAATCGGAATTTGCTTAGGAAATTGTAATCCGTTTGTTGCGGTATTCAACAAACGGAAAGCCGAAACACCAGAGGTGTTACGGGAGGGTGAGGACAGGACCCAAATGCAACAAGGAGGCGGCAGACAGGAGCTGGTGCACAGCAGTTTATTGGTAAACAGTTCAAAGAGAAAACACCGGAAGCTACTGGCGTTGACGAAGTCCCAGAACACCAACCAGGCAAACAGAGAAGTCCAACATAAAAAGGTCCAAAACACGTCTGGGGATCTGGCAACACAAAAACAAGAAAGCAGGACTTGGAACAGCAAGGGAGTAAAGTCACAGGGAAATAAAGAACAACTCACTTGGAGACACAGAAGGCTGGCAGGAACATTCACACGATGACACGACATAAGGATCTGGCAAGAGACAAAGGAAACA
>NC_045741.1:26025809-26025946 GCF_008692095.1 Etheostoma spectabile
ATACATGAGGTAACGAGGTAATGGGGAACAGGTGAGACGTCAGGTGAAACACATTAGGGCGGGGCAGGACAATCAGACAAACAAAGTAAAGCTAGACAAGACCAGACAAAACAGGAAACATACTACCACAATAAAAC
>NC_045741.1:26025956-26031609 GCF_008692095.1 Etheostoma spectabile
GAGAAAGAACAAACAGACACACAGGGACACAAGACAGAATCAAACACCACAAGACCAAGGAGAAAACAAAGACAAAAACACAAGGAGGCCAAAGAAGAAAGCAAACTCAAACAAAACCCCAAACCACAACAAGAGGCATACAAACAAAATGAACTGTAAATGAGCAAGTAGTAGAGAAGAAGACATGCTTCCTGGCAACAGTAATCACATCAATGATAAACACTGACGTGCCAGCCAAATGTGTAAATGTCTCAGTCCGGATGAAACTGAACCATGGCCCGGTTCTTTTCTAGTGTGAAAGCATTTTTTGTGTTGGTATGGTTGGGACAATTTGGACGGTGGTCAAGGGTAGGTTTCACACCTGTAATTTTGGTACAGATCAAACTGAACGAGGTAGGGGTGAAAGGCCCCTTGGTCAAGAGGTCACACTCTGTTCAATGCCAACTCCAAGTGTATATTGCGTAAAAATGTGACGATCACCTATAAATCCCATTAAACTTGAAACTGAAACAGCAGCACAGGACAGGGTTAGAGCGACACTGTACGCCATTGTCATCTTTAGTGAGGATGAAGGCAGATTTGGTATAAAACATAACTGATGAATATCACCAAGCCAAGTACAGCATGCTTGGTGTCCTCAACATTGACAAAGACCTTGGTCGGTTGCTGTGTGTGTGTGTGTGTGTTTGTGTGTGTGTGTGTGTGTGTGTGTGTGTGTGTGTGTGTGTGTGTGTGTGTGTGTGTGTGTTTATGGCATGTGAATGATGAGTTCTATCCACTCAAGGTGACTGTTGAGGAGTCATCTATTTCTCCACTCATTGTCTCCCATTACTCGCTCCAATGCACCACTTAAGCCACACACACATGCAATCATGGCCTGTTATCTGAATTTAAAGTATACTTAAAGCCATACTGTGGACAGAATACATAAAAGGTTAACAATGTTAAATGTTTTTGACGGAAAAGATGCCCCTCATAAAAGATGACTTGATAAAAGATGATTTACACTCATAAGTAATTTGTTGCAAATAGAAAACAACAAAAGAAACATATTGATTTATGATGTTTCTTAAGCCCATTTAGGAACTTATCTCTGACAGCATGCTAACAGCTACAAATAAGCCACAAAAGATACATTTATATTCAGAATCTGGATTGATCTGATTAAAGGCTTGTTTTACAAAGTGGAACATGATCTTATATGTCTGCTCCCACAGGGAATGCTGTGACTGACCCTAGCCTGCACTCTGCTCTACTTTATGATTCCTATCACCACAGCTGCCAGCTTCGATTGCTAATGTGCATCAAAGACACCCACTGTGTTTACATAACTGATTCCCTGTGAGACTGATGGCCTGTGCTGCTGTGTCAAGAGTATAACTAATTGTTTTCTCTGATTTTCAGTGATGTTAGCTTGTTTTGTAGCCCAAATGACTTACCCTGTATTCAATCTCAGAGAGAAAGAGAGAGAGAGAGAGAGAGAGAGAACATCTAACCTACAAAATATAGATACAAATGAAAAACGACTTGTTTTGAAAGCAATAAGCAACATCACTGTCCAGAAGAACCTGTAAATCAGAATACCAACGTAACAGATAGATTTCAAAATGCCCTTTAACTATTCTGACTCATTCATCTGATCTAATGCCTCAGGGAGTTCGAACCCACAGTCTGGTTGCAGCCACAGCAACAACTCTGTCACCTTTCAGACTTAATCTGACCTTTAAAACCTCCAGAGGCTCCAGATGAATGGAATTTAAGGACCTAATAGTTGCACAGAGACAGATTTACTACAAACCCATACAGTGTTTTTTTGCACCTGTGTGTGTGTGAGATGATATTTTCTTCGCTCAAGGCAACAGTTTCACTGTGTTGCACAACACTACTTTGACACAAAGGGCCACCTATATTGTTTTTAGTGTCAGCCTGAAGCTGCAGCTCTATATGCACACTTGAGGATGCAATGACGTAACTAGCAGGGTATGCGATGGCTTACGGGCCCGGACCAATCAGGGGCCTGCGTGACTGTAAGATATATATTAACAGCTGGGGAAAACTATCGCATTTTTTTTTCTCGCAATCGGGCCCTTTCACTGTAACAGCTAGGTTCCTACTCAATGGTGTCCCCCTTTAAGAATGGCATCTGACCACAACAACACCTATAACGATATTAATTATGCTTATTTATTTTAATTAATAATGACAAACTATTTTACTGATTATTAAATACATTTTTTAAACAAACCATGATGGATTTTGGTGTAATTTGTCTTGAATTGGGACTGTGGATTGTGGGATATGGTAGTGATATGATAGTGAACATGCTTATTGCGTGCAAAACAGTAAAAAAAACACTGAACGTGAGCCAAACAAAAATGGCTTTCAAAAATGAATACAGGAATTGGATAAAGTAAGGAGTAAAGTTTGTAGGAAGGGAGTGAGGCACCCGTGCTAAAACCAGCGGCTCATCCGACAGCATCGGGGAGAACGAGGTAGATTATATGGCCATCACTGCTAATACATCCCCTTTGAATGAGTACCCAACCAAAATGGGTCATTTCTCTGAGTATCTAGACTCATGTTTCACCTTTCATTTAACCAGTGCCAAGTAGTTTCTACCAGAGGTTGAAGCAAACTTATGGTGTGTGGTAAAAAAAAAAAAAATGGCAGTGGTGGAAGTGCAGTATGTAGATAAATTACTAAAGTAAAAGTATTAACACACAGTAAAAAATTAAATAAAAATTCAAAAAACCTTACTAGGTGATATGTACTTAACCCCCATTTTGTCCTTGGGTCAATCTGACCCATTTTCCTATATTCATCTTTTTAAATACCCAAAATAAAAGGATTGATTACCGCTCATTGACAAGTACAAATTTCTACTTTCATGAATTTTGGGGTGTCATTTAAAATTGTATAGCATTTGAAAATAAATGCAAGTGGTTTTGAAATAGTATTGAGTAAAAGTTGACTGTGATTATCAATAAACAGCAATTCCTTTTAATTTTAGTCTAAATAATTCCTAATTTCTTCTTTTCTAACTCAAACATTAAGTGTAATTTCATAAAAAGGAAGTGTATTGACATCAAATTCCAAAAATAACAATAAAACGAAAGTTAATAAGTTAGTGCTATGCAGTGTTGAAAATGTCAAAAAAAGTGACAAACGTTGAAAAAAGTATAAAAAGCATCGATAAAAAGGACCAAAGGCCAACAAAAGTGTTGATTTTCAATTTTGACGGGAAGACAACACAAGGGTAAAAAGTAAAAGTCCTGCATTAAAAAATGTTACTTTTGTGAAAGTTTGTAGGCTAAGTATAATCATGCGGGACAAGGGAGTGTATTAAAAGTAAAATTACTCAGAAGAGCATGACTGACTGTTGTACTGTATACAGTGTATATATATATATGTATATTATTAGATATTTACTAGCTAGTCATGCATTAATAGAAAAGCTTTGTATTGTTGTAGTTGACTGAGGTGGACCTAGGCCTATGGGTGTGTAGTCATAGCAGTGAGTAACAATGTGTTATGGTATGGTACGCTGTTACCAGCGGTGTTTTTTCATGTGTTATGGTGCACATTCACCGGTGTTTTTGTTGTTGTTTTGCGTGCGCGTAGGCTACTCCTAATTTTGTCATCTCATCTCTTATATGCTGTGTCTCTATGATCCTATCCTGTCCTACTCATGGTAGCCTGCTCATGGACATTGCGACATCATGTGCTATGGTAGGGGGGCCCAGATTGATAATCCTACAGAAAGTGTTGGCTCCTTACACCACTGTAAGGATGCCATTGGTCAGTTGGTCAATCTATCCAACAGTTCCAGAAATGGTACCATGTCTTTGATGCATGTTTTGCTTTTTCCATCATTATATTTCTTTATTTAGAATCCAGTAACTAACAGAAAAATTTGATCTTCAAATGTCTTACATGTCATGTCCAAAAGGTGGAATCTTCCTTATTTCATGTTTCCCACCATTTTATGTTGACATTAGATTGTTGAAAAAAAAAGGGTGCAGAACATTAGAAATGCTGAATGAAGTCACTGGAAAAATAGAATTCTATTTGTGTAATGGAATACATCTTAGCCAAAAAAATTATTGTCAGCAACACTCAGAATAACAGTATAAACAACAAATATATAAATAGCTCAATTTAATTAGAATGTAAAAAAAAAAGCGGAAGGGGGGGGGGTTGTGCATTCAGGAATGTGATGCCCTCTTTGATGCAGTCTGTTTTGGACCTTTGGTTACAGTGATAACTGTATAATTATAATTATACAGAAAATGAATGCTGTTGTGAGTGTTCTCTTCGTTTTTATGAATAATAAAAATGACAAACAGGTCCCGGGGGGAGTATAGCAGTACAGCAAATAATCCTTGTGCATGGATTCTTTGATGTTGAAGAAGAGGTCCTATGTTTTGCATTAAACTGGGGCATGTTCCAGGTTTACTGGGTAAACTGGATTAACTTTATTGAGTAAAAAACCCAAGGATTGTAGTTTTGTGATTATTGTAATTTATGAACATTGGCTTTTTTTTTTCTCGTTTATAATGTTCAACACAAACTACTTCTACCCTGAATAAGGCTTTGTTATGTCAGAATTGTGTAGTCATCCCGGGTTGCACAGGCGTAGCCATTTCCCTCACCAGAATTACAGAGCATTGTCAAGAAACCATTCTTTGTCACAATGTATGACAAGCTACAAAATATCGATGCAGTAATCTCCCTCACAAAAGGTTACCTTTGCATTATAATTGCCACTGACATTTCCCACTTAAATTGCACACAGGGGCGAGTCATGCAGGTGGGATCAGCAGTGTGCCGACTGACAAAGTCCCTTTCTCTGAGTCTCTTTTTACTTGCATGGTTAGTCCATATAAAGATTGGTCTGAATAAATGGATTGAACAATGTTGTATTTAAATATCTTAAAGAGGCAGTTCATGGTGACAGTTTTGGAGCTGTTTTGGTTTGATTTGTTCAGAATCAGAAATACTTTACTTCACCTCCTGCATGTCAGCCAAATGCTTGCTCGGCTCTCTCCGCACTACTCCCTCTCTTTCCTCTGTTTCTCTCCATTATTTCTATCAATTTCTCACTCTCCTACCAAGTCTCTTCTCGACCTTATCACATCCTACAATGACACATAACTCAGAAGCACACCTGCGATCCATGACAGCTGAGCCCCTGGCCCGGGCAGTGCTGTCACTCAGCTAGCTAACTGCCATTAAACAGCATGACCCTGCCGCCCCATTAGGCTTGAGTCAGATGGGAGTGTCAAACCATTCCCCCATGCAGCTCTCTGTTGGTGCTGCCGAGCAGATGTGGTCTTGGTAGGATTAAACCATAAGGCCAAAAGAAGCGTTAGATATGCCATTGTTAAGGCAAACCGGTTTGTTTATATTGCTCCTCCAATTTTTAAAATGCTTCAGGAGGTTACATGAGAAACCTGATATATCTCTACAGTGCTGTGGATTGAGGTCTGGCTACACCACAGATATATTCATGGACAGGAGGGAAAAAAGCGCCCTTGGTTGTTTGCATTTCTTTAGTCTATATCCACAACGTTTCACTTCCGGAATTACTGTGGTGCTGCAGAAAATTCCCCCGAATCACACTCTTTTTGCCCAGACGTCCGTTACCTTCTGG
>NC_045741.1:26031619-26036027 GCF_008692095.1 Etheostoma spectabile
TGTCTTGTCATTCTAAACTCCGGGGGATTTCTGAGGACTCTGGTCAACTCCTCCTCAGATCTTTGCAGGGTAAATCCAGGGAGCTAGCTAGACTATATGTCCAATCTGAGTATTCTGTTGCACAACTTAAACAAGTGTAGAATTTTCTAATCTAGATAAAATTCTTTTGGATTTTGGGCCTCTTTGAACTGAACAGGAGGTTCATTTTTGCCCCTCTTATCTGCTTAAATTTGATGGTATTGTTTATGTTGTAGTACAATTGTAGACCTCTGAAATCGTTCAGTCTAAACACATCATTAAAATGTTTCACAAATTGCAAGCAATTTAATATCATTTCTGAAAATGAACTGTTAACCCGTTTGTCTTTCATTGTAAATATGCAAGAGGTGGTGTCAAGATTAGGTCATTAAATGTGCACCAGCATTTCACTGATTATGTCCACAAAAGATGGCATTTAGGTTTTCTTTTATTATAATAAGTGACTCTTACTCTTCTGATCCGAGTGTCCTTTCAACTGCAACGTTGATAGAGAGGGTGGATGCACCCACCCGTATCCACCCTTAGATGAATAAGGGGGTGGATGAGGCCCTGTCTCCACTTAACCAGATACATTGTCATGTATGTCCTGTCCTGTTTTATTCTTTTTTTTTCAGGCATACATTAATTGACCAGATTGGCTGCTTGCTTCAATCTTATTTGTTTCCAGCTGTGTTTACGTGGTGTAGCATTTATTAGGAAAATGTAAATTAGCTGTACCACATTCATTTCCACCAATTACCATCTTACTGGGTGGTAATCAGTATTGATGATGATATGTTACTCTTTGCAGTCACCTTCTGTTTTCTGAGATGGAGATTTGAACAAGGTTGATAAAATTAGCTGAAACAGGAAATAAGGCAATACTGCTATGTTAGTGTAGTACATGCAGTGTACAAAATAATACAGAAACATTGGCTTAATACAGAGTTACACCCAGTTCTTTCCGGTTCTGAACCATCACAGTTTGTCAGGCCCCTGACCTTTTAAGGTGTCAGAGGTTAGTCCACGGAGCAGCCGGCCATCAGGTCAGCTGCTTCCAACAGCCGTGTTACATGGGCTGGTAGTGAATCTGTACTGTGAAAACCTTAGTTCCCAGGTTTCTCACAAATGCTCACTTGGACTAAGAACGGACTTGGCAGTCAGGTTCAGTGAGCCGAGAGCACATCATGTTCACAGTACCGTTCTTAGATAGCTCATCCTGGAGGTGTGAGCAGATATTTATCCAGCCAAACAACCACCAGAAAAAAATCCCATTGCAAACTGTTCCTACCTTCGGATATATACTACGTCAACTACTCTAATTTAAACTAATTACCACAAATTGCTTTTTAATCGGTTGACAGATAAAGATGAGTGTATGTCTTAAGAGGTGTTACATACTGCATGTCATATATTTTTTCAGTTTTGAATGAGAGAGTCTGTGCTCGGTGACTTGTTTTGTACTGAATGCACAGAGATGGAACTTTGACCTTATATAAATGTGGATTTCAACGCATACAGATGTAATGTACCAGATGTCAGTAAATCAGCACTGCGCCATCACAATGGTAAAAATAGATTAAAGCATCTTTGCCATTTCCAGCTCATTATACAGTAGTTAACTCACACATGACTAGTGTGAGTTAACTACTGCACAAGTATGTGGAGGCAGCTATTATTATGGGAGTGGGCAATATCTTCCAATTTGGTTTTGATCTGAAACCAACTAGGGGCTACGAAGCTTTCAACATACCCGTTTACCCGTTGTTATGCTTTATTGTGTTGTATATCTATTTTGTGCATGTTACAGGTCTACAAGGTAAAAAAGCCCAAATTCCACCAAAAGGGCTGATTCCAACAGAAAATACTCTTCTCAAACTGCTCCAAACAGCTCTATTGTAATCCAGCCTTTACTTCCGTGACAAACGTGCGTCCCTTTGTACCACATGTTATAATGCTCGTCTAGCTGCTACCATGGCACACCCGCATACTCTGTTTCTTAATGGCTAGTAGTCCTTACCTAGCTACTGCACATGTGCGACTCCCAACAAAGATGGAACAGAAGTGAGATGTCTCACTCAGTAGCTAAAACAGTGCTCAACACACAGGGTGAAAAGAGGTGCTGCATCAATGGGCAGTACAACAAAAACATGATGTTTTGTTAAAAATGAAACCATGTAAACTTATTCTGGTACTACCTCCAAATACAATTTATAAACCTGAAAATGAGCATAATATGGGCACTTTAAGGAAAAACTCATACTCATTTACATACGTGGAGAAGACTCAGGAGAACTTGATGAATTACTCAGGAGCATTTAATGAACACTTGATTAAGGATAAATTAAGATCACACAGTGCAGTACGGGTACCATCTAAACGTCTGAAGTTCCTGTATCCTGAAGAAGTATTTAAACTCATGCTTTTCTAACCCTAACAATCATCAACTCTGTAAATCAACCCGGCATTTCCCAATCTAGCTATTACTGAGTTCTCATTAAAGGGGCAGTGTTTGTAGCATAGGACCAATCCCACACATGGACAGGTCTACTGGCAGAGCGGCATATTTTATTAATTAGAGAGAACTATAGTATTAGACGAAAACCAAGAAGTTAAAAAAAGTGTAGATGCATTTCTTTAGAGTAACACAGTAGCACCTGCCAAATACAGGAAGGACAGCTGGTTAAACGTCGTTAATTGTGTAAATGCGTAAATTATTAAGAATAAGTAAGAAAGAAAAGACCACAGTGGAAATAAGTTATCCTTTAGCTCTGTTGTGTTATGCTTGACATTTCTTCAGTAAATATGTATACATACTGTATATATACTGTATATATGTTTATATATATGTATATATACTGTATATATGTGTATATACAGAGTATGTATGTGTATATACAGTATATGTATGTGTGTATATACATCTATATATACTGTATGTGTGTGTGTGTGTGTGTGTGTGTGTGTGTGTGTGTCAAATGGGCTAAAATCAGATAAAAATAAGATTAACTTTCAGTGCCACATCTAGGGCAGAGTAGAGCAATTTCATTTGTGTAGTCCATTAAATTAATGTGTAGCTTACATGTATTTTATAGGGGTATGACAATTTTAGCCTTATTCTTTAAGCTGCAATCCAGGCGGTGTGAAACGGACTTGGGAGGAAATAAAAAAAAAAATCTAAAAACATAGTTCAAAGCTAGAGTAGGCTCACTTATATCTTAAGTTCAAAGCTTTAGTGCTTCAATCAGTTTCAATATCAGGATGATATTTGTATACAGAAGCACACATAGCATACAAAAAGTACCCATAGCAAAGTAACGCAAGGCATCGCATTTGCATACAGACTCCAACATTGGCAACTGCCAACATACGGCAACAAGTCAGTCCCTCCAACCGGAATCTATTCTTTATCTCTTATATACTTGGTCATATTGGTCAGGAGGTGGTGCTTTTACACGCATAACCCGCTCCAGAGCAGGTTGTGTTTGCAGCTAAATTTACCACGGCAATCAATCTATAATAAGACTTTTAGACACCACACTACTGCACTAAGTGCAACCTGCACAATTGGTTCATTTACATTTAGCATACATTTTAGCATATTATTTAAGCAGTTGCACATTTTTGTTTTACCATCCTGTACATATTTAAATATTTGTTCTTTTATTCCTATTAAAACTATTTCATGTACATTGTATGTATGTATACTTTTCCTAGTATCTCATTTATATTTATATTCTGTGGTGTGTGACTGATGTACGTGTGCTGCTGTAACACCGTAATTTCTTGGGATCAATAAATATCTATCTATCTATCTATCTATCTATCTATCTATCTATCTATCTATCTATCTACCCACCTAGTAGGAAGTGACCCACCGTGGTAACAGAAAACCCAGGGTTAAACATAATACCGCTTCACACTACAAGCCTCAGAGCCAAAATCACCTGTATCAATTCAAAGAATGACACCTTTTTCATTTATTTATAGCATCTAGGAAAAAGGCATGTGCCATAATTTGAGGCAAATGCATCAATAAGTGGATGCTTCTGAATACTTTTTAGCACTGAATGATTTGCCAAACCTTATAATTTTTGTCATAGCACAGTAAAATACTAATCACATGCATCTTAGACACGATCCCTTTTATGAAATAACTAAATGGATACTGTGGGAAGGATCTGAACTAATTATCTTGGGCAGCTGGGCTCATGAGATAGAGCAGGTTGTCCATTAATCATAGGGTTGGGGATTTGATCTCAGGCTCCTCCTGTCCACATGTCCAAGTGTCCTTGAGCAGGACACTGATCCCTAAGGTGATCCCGATGGTCAGGCCAGCACATTGTATGGCGGATCCACCAATGTGTGTGTGTGTGTGTGTGTGTGTGTG
>NC_045741.1:26036037-26083922 GCF_008692095.1 Etheostoma spectabile
TGTGTGTTACTCAAAAACAATACTCAGTTTCACTAATATTGATAATTTAGTTTATTTACTTATATACTGCCCACCCACAGTTATCGTACACACTACCATTGGCTCGTCAGTTCAGCTTTGTGGTATTTTATAAATAGAACTACTGTTACAAGGTTTCCTTTTAATAAAATGATTATCGACAATGACATTTTTATGATCACCATAAATAAGCTCAACAAGCTAATACCACATATGTTTTACTCATTTTAATCATAGTCATAAAGAATAACATAGGGTCATTGTCTTTGCTGTGAAAAGCAGTTCCTTATTTTTAAATTTGAAGGACTGCTTTTTTCCATGATTATGTATTACTTACTTTAAATTACCTAGACGTAACAGGTGTGGTTTTACACACATTGTTAATGTTGTGAAATCATCGCACTTTGGTTAGGTGTAGGCACAAAAAACTACTTGGTAACCATTTAAGTTTAGAAAAAGATTGAGGTTTAGGTTAAAATTATTACATTTGTTACGTCACTTTAACTCTGTGCGTACGGGCATGACATAATAATGAACATGACATAGAACCTGATGTAGTTTGTTCTGTTCCGTTTACTTATATTTTATTTTTAGAATTTTTATTTTAGTCCTTAGTGTATGCATTATGTTGCATGCTGTCTACCTGTTTCGACAACTTTTTGCCATCAAATGTAAAGTTGTCTTGTGCTGCTAAAAAAACTGCAGGTAGAACTTTTTCTTCCACATTAATCTTTTTTTATCCAATAATCAGTACACTGACAGTAAAGATCAGTATCACCTTGGAAACCAATTCTATTAAGGACTAAACCATCTGTATAAGCAGCAATCTCTTTGCTGGACTACATGTTTTCCCTTTAAAATTTAGCTGCTTTAAAACCACAAAACATGTAAGAGTTAGGGCTGACACTTTAAAACTGCTGGCACTCTGTAGCTTTTGAATGCTCTGAGGGACAGAGATGGGGTTCAGTTTCATAAACAGAAAAAGAGGAACAATTAGAAACGAGAAGAAGATAAATAAGAAGAGAGCAATAGGGGGCGGGTAGATAGATAGATAGATAGATAGATAGATAGATAGATGTTTATTGATCCCAAGAAAATGGAAATTCCTGTGTTTACAGCAGCAAAAACAGTCACAAAGCACAAATATAAATATAATATACTAGGAAAAATATACATCATACAATATACTGAATAATACTGAATAAAGTAAAAATAACAAATATTGAATATGTACAGGATGGGGAAACAAAAATGTGCAAATGCTTAAATATATGCTAAATAGTAATGTAATAAACTGTTGAGGAGATTGATTAGGACTGTATATTAAGCTGATCCCAGTTTCCAACTTCGCCCAGGTGGTCTGCCAACAACGGACGGAAACACTTCTCTCCTTTTATATTTTTATTCAAAGTAACAGTACAAACATGGCGTCTGCTAATACTCTGTTTAGCTGAGTAGGTGTGTGTGTGGTGGTTCTGTAATGAAAACAACACATCACAATGCATAAGAACCCATGCATCTAGCAAAATAAGAATCCATCATTTAGTACAATATAAACATATAGGTTAGCTGTTAATACAGACTCCCCATTAAGCACTTATAATTATGCTGAGTCAACTATAGCATGTAAACAGTGCACATAATTGCTGCCGTGAACCAAGGCGTAACCTACTGTATATTGAGAACAGACACGTGTAACCTAGCTAACAGCAAAGAACGAGCACAAATCACTTGCTAGCTTAAGTTGGGTTAGCACTATACACTATAAACCGTTAGCTACAACAACAAGTTTGAAGAACTGACAACCAAGTTACATGCCTCCAGATCTCGGACGCACACAGACAGTCTCAACCTGCTCACAAACTTCAAACAGCGCGTTCTCCGTTCTCTTTCTCCTATCTCTCCGTGTGCGCGCCACGCTCGCGGACGACCGCGTGTCCGCGTCAGCCTTTGGCACCCCCAACAGTCACTACCCACAACACTTTTATACAGCCGCCCCCAAATAGCATTAGCATTTGCACCTACGATTGACTATCCACTCCAGATGGGGGTGGGTTGGAAGGTTGGTCGTCATCATCTGGTATTGCGGGGAGGACAACAAGCCGTGCCACAGGCCTGGTGTAGATCTTATCCTTTATCTTCACGTCAGCAGATCTCACATAACCATCTCCGCTGGTGTGCACCTTGACCACTCGTCCGATAGGCCAGAGTGCCCGTGGTAGCTGGGGGTCTACTAGCATGACTACTGTGTCATCTGTGAGGTTATCCCTGATGACATTCCACTTCTGGCGGGTTTGCAAGCTGGGTAGATAGTGCCTAATAAAGCTTGACCAAAAATGATCTGACAAGATCTGAGAGTGTCTCCACCTGCGTCGGCTGAGGAGCTCTGTATCCGGATATACCACCTGAGGAAGCGATCCATTGGGCCGCCCCATCAGCAAGACACTCGGGGTCACAGGGTCCAGATCTGCAGCGCTGGATGATACATAACCTAAGGGTTTGGAATTTAAAATGCCTTCCACTTCTATGAGCACTGTTCTGAGAACTTCTTCAGCCTGGGCCTGAGCACCCACGGTGGGGTAGAGTGCCTGTTTGACTTAGCGGATCTCCCTCTCCCAGACTCCTCCAAAATGTGGTGCCGCCGGTGGATTAAAGTGAAAGATGATCTTCTTTTTGGCAAGGCTCTGCCTCAGTTTGGGGGAAAGTGCAGCAAAGGCCTCTCGCAGTTCTTTCTCTCCTCCCCTGAAATTTGTCCCATGATCTGAGAACAACTCAGCTGGTGTCCCTCTGCGGGCAATGAACCTCCGCAAGGCCATCAGAAAAGAGTCAGCATCGATGCTGGTGAGGAGATCTAAGTGCACAGCTCGGGTGGTGAGACACTTAAAGATTATGCCCCATCTCTTCTCAAGACGGGCTGCCGGTAGGTCGTCCATCTTGGGAATCACGGGTTTAGACTTCCACCGATGACACTCACTGCAAGTGTGCTGGTGATGACGGATGGCTTCCTGCCCTCTGAGGATCCAAAAGGTGCGCCGTATTTCTGCAAACACCCTCTCTGGGCCAGGGTGACGCAGTCGACTGTCATAATCCTTTATCAGAAGTTTGACTGCAGGGTGACTAGGATCTAGAATGATGGGATGCAGGGTGGAATGCTCCAGGTCTTCAGATCGTCGTAGTCTGCCACCTACTCTGATGATGTCTTGTGACTCGTCAAACTCTGGGGATAAGGTAAGTAAGCGACTACTAGATGGGACTGGTTTACCAGTTCTCAAGAGACGCAGCTCTTCTGGGAAGCTGTCCTTTTGGGCTCTTTGGAAGATGAGGGTCTATGCTTTCTGGTAGTCTGCGGCCGTAGGACTACTGTGCTGGTCCGCCGCCCCATGAAGCTCCTGTGCTGTAACATTGATGAGCTCCCTCCAAGTGTTACACTTGTCCGCATCTGGACCTGGAGGATCTAATGCTGTGGATACAACTCCGCAGAAGATTGACTTCCGGAGCTCTGATACTTCTTCCTCAGCTGAGGTGGTCGGTTTCATGGGCCAAGTGTCTGAAGCGTGGAGCAGGAATGGTGGGCCTTGACTCCACCTATTTGGCTCTGCAAGATCTCTCAATGTCTTTCCTCTTGTGATGTCATCTGCAGGATTCCTCGCTGAATCCACATAACGCCACGCACGGAGGTCAGTGAGCTCTTGAATCTCGGCCACCCTTGTGCCAACGAAGACTTTAAAGCGGCAAGACTCAGACTGTAGCCACATCAATACAGTTGTGGAATCAGTCCACAATGTGATCTGACTGATTTTCAATGTGAGCTCCTGTTGTAACACTGTGGCGATCTGGGCTCCTACCACAGCTGCACACAACTCCAGTCTCGGCATAGACAGGTGACGTTTGGGTGCTACTCTGGATCTTGCCAAAAGGAATGCCAGATAAGTCTTGCCCTGATTGTCCTCTGTTCGTAGGTAAGCTACAGCCCCGTATGCTCTTTCGGAAGCGTCGCAGAATATGTGGACCTCGCGTATGACGCTGTCACAGTCCACTTCTTCAGGAGTATAGCACCTAGGCAGGCGGATAGAAGGTAAGACCAGTAGTTCCCCTGACCACTCATTCCAGGCATCTAGAATCTCCTGTGGGAGGAGGGGGTCGTCCCATTCCCTTTTCTTGTCCCAGAGGCGCTGGACTAACATCTTGGCTCTGGTCGTAAATGGCAGAATGAACCCAAGAGGGTCGTACTGGCTTGCCAGTACCTTGTACACATTCCGCATAGTGGGTACTCCGTAATCCACAGGCCTGTGCTTGTACCCCAAGGTGTCAGACTGGAAATGCCAACTGAGCCCGAGGGTTGATTCTGGAGCCTCGGCTACGTCTTGAGTGAGCCAGAGCTCAAGGTTGTCTGATCTGGCCTCCTTTGGCAGGTGATTAACCACACTGGAAACATTGCTGGCCCACTGGCGCAGCTCGAACCCTCCGGAGGAAAGGAGGGCCCGTAACTTGTCCACTAGCTGTCTGGCTTCCCTTGATGTTGGCAGGCTCTGGAGGCAGTTATCAACATAGAAACATCTTTCCACTGATGATCGTAAACTGTCCCCAGGCTCACAGTGAGCGGAGACGTGCTTCTGTAAGGCATAGCTAGCACAGCACGGACTGCAAGTTGTGCCAAATGGTAGCACCTGCCACTCAAAGACATCTGGGGAATCGTCTCTCCTCATGTCGCGCCACACAAAACGCAGTAGGGGCTTATCTTCAGGTAGAATGCGGACCTGGTGAAACATTCCCTTTATGTCTCCGCTGACTGCGACAGGATGCTCCCTGAAACGTAAAAGAACTCCCAGGAGTGATGCACCAAGGGTCGGTCCAGGTAGGAGGGACGCATTTAGGTTGAGCCCTTTGAACTGGTATGAACAATTAAACACAACACGGTTCTTACCATTGTGGCTCACCATGTGGTGCGGGATGTACCATGATTCCCTGTCTTGGGTGAGTGCACTGGATCCTAGCTTGATCACAGAGCCGGCCTGAACCAACTTCTGTATCTCTTCGTTGTAGGCCTTAGCCCGATCAGGATCCTTGGCCAACCGTCTCTCAGTACTTCGAAGGCTCGGCATCACTGCCTCCTTTGGAGCATGGAAGTGGGTCATGTCCTTCTTACGGAGCAGGGGTGTTGCATAGCGGAGTACTCCATTCACCTCCACACGCGTAGTCTTTCCTTCAAGCAGACTTACTGCCTCTTGGTCTTGTCTTGACCTGGTCACCACTTTCTCGTTTCTGTATGGCAGCACGTCCAGCTGCCAAAGCTTCTCAACATTCTGAAAGAGCTCCATATTGGAAGGAACAGTGGACGTCAGAAGACACTGTTGCGGCCGTAACTGTTGCTCCACGATCCGTGCTGGTCCCTGAAGCGTCCACCCTAGTCTGGTTCGAATGGCGACTGGTCCACCTGGTGGCCCGAGCTTCACTGGCTCTATGGGGGTGATGAGATGTGGATGATCGGCACCAATGAGAAGGAGTGGGCTGGCGTTCTCAAACTGCTGAAGGGGAAGACCTGCCAGGTTCTTATACCTCTTCTGCAAACTGGCTACTGGATATGATTGATCTGCCAAGCCTAGGTGAGCTGCTGTGAAGGCTCTGTTAATACGGAAGCGCTTTTTGGGCTGAGAGACGGGGGAAACACGGAATGACACTGAGGCCCCATGGAGAGTTTGGACATCCTGCCTGATTGTTCTGAGGGTGAGATCTTCAGATTCTCCCTTCAGTCCAAGCTTCTCTGCTGCTGCTGGAAGGAGCATTGTGCGCTCCGACCCATCATCTAATATGGCATAGGTGTCCAGGGTGTGCTTACCGTTATACAAGATCACTCTGATGACTTTCAGTAACACCCGGTTGCAGTCGGTTGGTCGATCTAAGTAGAGTACTCCAGTAGCTGTGTTTATGAGGCAACTCCTTTCTGTTGGCTCCTCCTTTGATGCTCTGGTATTAACATCATGAAGGACTTGCAAATGTTTCCCTTGACAAAGACCACAAAGCTTCTTGAGCGTACACTGAGCTGCCTGATGGGACCTTCCACAGCGCCAGCACTTATTTTTGGACCGTATCCACTCAGTGATTTGAGCCTTAGTGAGAGTCTGGATTGCTGAGCACTGATTGAGGTAATGTGCATCATTGTCACAGTAAGGACAATATGCCTTGGCTTTAGTGTCTCTCCTCTCCAAAGTAGCAGAGGGTACAGCTCCCTTTCCGTGGGCATCTTTAGCGCTATGGAGAACAGACGTGGTACGCCTTCCATGCCGTCCATCTGACCTCTGTCCCACTTTCTGTCCCTTAGTTGGCGAGTGGCTGTCAAAGTCTTGGCAACGAGACTCGTACTGGAGCCAGTCGGTGAAGTCCTGAAGGGTGTATGTGACACCTGTGCTGCGAAACATACAGCGCCGAAAATCCGACCTCATCTCCGGGGGGAGCTTACTGAGTAGGCGTGCTACATGAGACCCACATTTCAGCTCACCCTCACCTTCTGGACCTAGGGTCTTTAACATTCCCACTAATGACTGGACCTGCAAAGCAAACCTCTCAAAGGCGACCGCGTCACCACGTCTGATGTCAGGTGAATCCATGACACTGGCAATCCTCTTCAGTGCAACCTGGTACGGCTGCCCAAACCTCTCGGTCAGAGCTGCCATAGTGTCTAAAAATGGAGTGGGGGAGTTGAGGTACGAATCTGCTACCAGACACGCCTCTTCTAGTTTAAGGTGGTCAGTCAGGATCTGATACTTGAAGAGCTCTGTTGCATCAGGTGGCAACAGGTTCTCTAGAGCGATCTTTTATCGGGCGAACTGACTTGGGTCTCGCTGGCTAAAGTCTGGCAAAGTGGGCCTGGGTCCCCTATAGGCTAACTCTGCTTGAGGGAGTTCCCTGTTGGCTTGCCCATAGGATGGCTCTCTTCCCCTAAGCATCTGTGCAGGTGAAGCTCCGGGAACTGCTAGTTGCGGGGTAGCCCAAGTTGTTCTTGGCATATGGGTCTGCGGACCTGAGTAGTTCTGAATTGGTGTGGAGCTGGACTGCGGAGGGTAATGTTGAGGCTGCATATAACCTGGCTCCTTGTATGTTAGGCCTAACTGTGGTGGAGGGTCTCCGTGAGGAAGCAGGGCACTCCTGGTAGCTGGTCTGCTCTGGGTTGCA
Organism: Etheostoma spectabile; assembly: GCF_008692095.1. NCBI lineage: Eukaryota > Metazoa > Chordata > Actinopteri > Perciformes > Percidae > Etheostoma > Etheostoma spectabile. The sequence goes on from NC_045741.1 coordinate 26,043,226, forward strand.
GCACCGAACGTGACATTGAGCCTAATGTCCTGGATCTCGTTTATTACCCTGTCCAAGTGGTCAACCACATCTCTTTGGGGCCTTTCATTAGACTCAGGCCAGGGTGGAGGTGGTGGTTCTGGCCACTTCTCTTCATGTTCCTCGACTGCTGAGGGCATGATGTTGACAGGTGGAGGGATATGGTTGGGCCACTCACCTGGAACTGATCTTATGGGGGTGTAGCTAACAGCAACCGACTTTGCTTCCTTGAGGTGGCATACTGTCTCCATCATAATCTTCATGTCATCTTTGAGTGAGTGAAGCTTCTCCAGGTCCCTATGAAAGGCTAGCTGGGATTCATGAAGACGTATGTTCTCCTCCCTTATCTTCGCCAGCTCCCTGGAAATGCTGTTGGAGCTATACTGCTCATTCTGCTCTGCATTCCCCCTGAGCAGATAGGGGTCAGAGTGATGAGACGTGAGAGAGGTCGTCTTGGCTGCTCCCTCCAGTGGTTGATACTCATCCTCTTCTCGCCCATGTTCGTACTGTACTGTGCTTATTCTACGTGTAGCTTGTGATCTGTGGTTAGGATAGTCCACTTCGTAGTCACCCAAATGACGTGGTGGCTGTCTATCCCTCTTAGGACGAGCTCCACCGCTGTACTGTTCCATCTTTATCCTGGCGTAAAGCTTAGAATCCGGCTCGAAGGACCTCAATGTTGAGGAGGATTGAATTAGGACTGTATATTAAGCTGATCCCAGTTTCCAACTTCGCCCAGGTGTGTCTGCCAAAACACGGACGGAAACCACTTCTCTCCCTTTTTATATTTTATTCAAAAAGTAACAGTACAAACATGGGCGTCTGCTAATACTCTGTTTAGCTGAGTAGGTGTGTGTGTGTGTGGTTCTGCAATGAAAACAACACAATACACAATGCATAAGAACCACATGCAGTCTAGCAAAAAATAAGAAATCCATCATTTAGTACAATATAAACATATAGGTTAGCTGTTAATAACAGACTCCCCATTAAGCTAATTATAATTATGCTGAGTCACTACTATAGCATGTAAACAGTGCACATAAATTGCTGCCGTGAACCAAGGCGTAACAACTACTGTTATATTGGATGAACAGACACGTGTAACCTAGCTAACAGGTAAAGAACGAAGACAACAAATCACTTGCTAGCTTAAGTTGGGTTAGCACTATACACTATAAACCGTTAGCCTACAACAACAAGTTTAAAGAACTGACAACACAAGTTACATGACTCACAGATCTCGAGGACGCACACAGACAGTCTCAACCTGCTCATCAAACTTCAAACAGCGTCGTCTCCGTTTCTCTTTCTCCTCTATCTCCGTGTGGTGCGCGCGCACGCTCGCGGGAGCGACGGCGTGTCCGCGTCAGCCTTTGGCATGCACTCAACAGTCACTACCCACAGACGGATTTTATACATAACACCAAATGTCCAGGTTGCATTAGTGCAGTGTGTGGGTCCAAAAGTTATCATACACCAGAGATGACATGGTAAAGAGTGGTATTGCTTGGAATGAATGATTTTGTAGTGGTCCGTGCGGCATCAAAGCTGTCGGAGCCTCTTAGAGAAGCTGCTCCTCTGTTGGACCAGTGTGGGGGTGAGAGGGGGTGTCAGGGTTATCCATGATAGTAACAGTTGTCCAGTGACCTCCTCTTACCACAGCTTCAAAGTGTCCTGTTTGCAGCCGATCACGGAGCCAGCCTTCTGATCAGTTTGTTCATCTCGTTTTACGCTGGCTCCGATGCTGGGCCCCAGCAGATGGCGGAGGAGAACAGAGCTGGGGCCAACAGAACTGTAGAAGATCTCCAACATCCTGTGCACACGTTGAAGGCTCTCAGCTTCCTCAGGAAATAGAGTCTGCTCATCCCTTCTTGTAAACAGCAGTGCTGTTGACTTCCAGTTTAGCCTGCTGTCGATTGTTGACACCTAGGTATCTGTAATCCTCCACCATGTCCACGTCACTCCAGGAGGCAAAGGGGCTGCGGAGCCGTTCCTTCCTCCTGAAGTCGATCCCTCTCTTGGTCTTATCTACGTTCAGCAGCAGGCAGTTCTCCAGACCAGTCCACAAAGTCACCACCAGTGCCTCTACTCCCCCTCCTGTCCATCCCTTATACACCCAACAACTGCAGAGTCATCAGAAAAATCTGTAGGTGACATGACTCTGGTTGTACTGGGAGTCTGTGGTGTATAAGGGTGACAGGAAGGGAGACAGCACAGTCCCCTGAGGGGCCCCCGTACCACTCACCACACAATCAGACAGAACACGGTCCAGGCGGACAAACTGTGGGCTATCTGTCAGTAGTCAGTGATCCAGGAGACTATGGACGCACCGACACCCATCACCCCGCAGCTTCTCACAAGTACGCGTGGATGGATGGTGTTGAATGCACTGGAGAAATCAAAAAATGTGATTCTCACAGTGCCGCCACAACCCATCCAGGGGCAAATGAGTCGTGCAGAAGATAGATGACAGCGTCGTCCACTCCCAGACAAGGCTGGTAGGCAAACTGTAGAGGGTCCAGGAAAAACTCACCTGCGGGTCAGGTAGGCCAAGACCAGCCTCTCCAGCACCTCATCACATGAGATGTGAGAGCCTGGGGGTAGTCCTTAAGGCCAGAGGAGTCGACTTCTTGGGGACGCGGACAAGGCAGGATGTCTCCACAGCAGCGGCACCCTCTGCAGGCTCAGCCTAGGTTGAAGAGGTACTGGAGAACACCAGACAGCCTGACTGGCGCAGGTCTTCAGGACCCCAGGCTGATGCCATCCGGGCGCGCAGCCCTTGCGCTGGTGTAGCTCTCCAGCTGTCTCTTCACCTGGCCAGGTGTGAATGCAAAGCAGGGGGGGGGGGAGCTTGAAGTGTCAGTGGGGGAGGAGAAATGTGGTGTAGTGGTATTGGGGGAGTGGGCTGACTGCAGGAGGGCTGAGGAGTGAGGGGGAGATGTTGGAACAAAAGAGGGTGGGGGGGAGGAGGCAATGAGGGGGTGTGGGGGGTTGGTGTGGTGGAGGAGGCAGGGGATGGCTGTGAGCTAAACCTGTTGAAGTAACAGTTTAGCTTGTTTGCTCTCTCCCTGCAGCCTGGTGTTTGTCCTCTTCTACCCCCACACCCGGTGATCTCTTTCATCCCTGTCCACACCTCCCTCATGTTGTTCTGCTGGAGACTGGCCTCCAGCTTCCTCCTGTAGGTGTTTTTACACTCCCTCAGTTTATCCCGCAGTCGGTGCTGTACTTCCCTAAGCTCCTGTCTGTCCCATGACCTGAAAGCTGTCTTCTTCTCCTTCAGAAGGACTTTCAGGTCACTGGTGATCCACGGCTTGTAGTTGGGAAAACAGCGTACAGTCCGGGACGGCATGGTGGTGTTCTCACAGAACTTAATGTATTCTGTGATACAGTCAACCATGTTGTTGATGTCCTCCCCATGTGGCTCACAGAGCACGCTCCAGTCTGTAGACTCCAAGCAGTCCTGCAGTGCCTCCTCAGCCTCCTGAGTCCACCTCCTCACAGTCCTTTTGTGGACAGGCTGCCGCAGGACACAAGGAACATACACAGGAGACAGCATGACAAGATTGTGATCTGATTTGCCAAGGGGGGGAAGGGCAGTGGCACTGTATGCATCCTTAGCATTTGCATACAGGAGGTCCAAGGTTTTATTGTCTCTAGTGGGGCAGTTAATATATTGTTTAAAGTCCGGGAGGGATTTATCCAGAGAAGCATGATTAAAATCCCCAGAAATAGTAATGAAGGCGTTGGGCTGCTGCGTCTGTAGTCGTGAGACCGTGGTGTGAATGACGTCAGCAGCTGCCTCCGCATCAGCAGACGGTGGGATGTAGACAGCGATCATTATGGCGGACGTAAACTCCCTCGGGAGATAGTACGGACGGAACCCCACAGCCAGCAGTTCAATGTCCGGGCTACAGAAACGTTCCTTCACATTCACATGTCCAGGGTTGCACCACCATTCACTCACATACAGTGCATCCCCCCCTCCATTCTTCTTACCGCTTTCTATAACGTTCCTGTCCGCCCGAACGGTCAAAAGGCCGGGTACCGCCACACCATAGTCCGGGATGTGCGAGTGCAGCCATGTCTCTGTAAAACACAGTATGCTGCACTCGCGGAACTCCCTCTGGGTTCTGATGAGCGCTGCTAGTTCGTCCGTCTTATTCCCCAGAGACCGTACATTCCCCACAATGATCGCTGGGACGGCAGGCCTGTGTTTTCTTCTTTTTTCCTTCCGTCTTATTCCTCCTCTGCAACCCCGGCGTCTCTTTCGTAGCTCCGTCGGGATTTCATGTTTGGCCCCCGGCAGCAGTACAGGTCCACACAGCGCTATCAGCTGATCGCGTGTGTAAACAATCGTCCCGCTGCCTTGAGCGTAACATGAAGTTACAAAACACGACCAAAGTAAGAATAAAACTAAAAGAAAAGTTCCAAAATGTACAGGCCCCATCGTTAGCACAGATTAACAACACTTAAACAATAAAAATAAATAAAAATAAAGTGACTAAAAACACACAAAGCACGCATACAATCAAGAGCTGCTGCAACAGGCAGCCGCACGACACAGCGCCATCTTGCTACAATGATGAAGATATGATAAGATATACAATAAGAACAAGATAAAGAGGAGAGTGACATCACTCATAATTATTTTGTCTTTAAAATAGTTAGATGTAAATGTGCTGTATTTATATAGCGCTTTTACATCATACAGGAGACATTCACCATTCACACACTGTGGCCAAGGCTGCCGTACAAGGTGCCACCTGCTCATCAGATAAACACTCACACACATTCACACTCCGATGCGCAGCACCGGGGGCAACTCGGGGTCCAGCGTCTTACCCAAGGACACCTCGACGTGGGACTGCAGGGCCAGGGATCAAACCACCAACCTTCTGATTGGCAGGCAACTGCTCTACCACTGAGCCACAGCCGCCCCAGTTAGAGCATGAGTATATGTGCTGTAGCTATGCTGTAGAACCAGCATGAAAGAGGCTGTGAGTAAGTCTCCTAGCAACCGCAGCTGGCACCATCGGTGGCAACGGCAACTCTAATGGCTCAGTTAATGTATAAATTGTTCCAGGTAATTATGAGTGGGACTAATTGGTTTGCCATCTGAACTGAAAGGAAATGTCAATATGTCATTGTCTGCGTATTGACCAAGTAAGTGTCATGTCTACAAATCTGAATCAAATGAAGTAGAACTCAAAGAGCAACAGGATCACATTTGCCCTCTCCTCATTAATCCTTTGCAGTTGTTGCTGTGTTCAAACAATGGCTAACTATTCAAACTGCAAAAAGCACTGAAATACTGAAAAAGTGACTGTTCAGTAATGGTTCAGTAAAAATGAATAGAAGAATAATAATGAACATATGGTAGGCCTATGTACTGTGTACACAATCCTTAACCCAGAAGTAGTTCAATCAGGAGAGACATATTTGCAGATATGCAAATGAGGTTTATTGTACAGCTCAAATATAATGTACAAAGTCTTTGGCGATTGGACTCCATTGCTATATGAATATTTTGTGTATCTACTGTATATAGTGGTAGAGAACCATCAGACCCCCCAGTGGATTCTAGATACCGGTGGTGGTGACATAGACCAGAGAGGCTCCGGACCAGTCAGCTGGAGAAGATGACAGGAGGTCGGGGGGGTTGAGCTGGAGTAGATAACTAGAGGTGGAAGGGGGGGGTGGAGGGTTGCCCTCTTTGCCTGCAACGAAGGGAACGGAAAAAAGAGAAACATATTTTAAAGCAGGGTTGTGTATTATTCTGATTGGTTAAGCAGGAAGGTGAACGCCTCCAACAGCTGATTTTATTTAGGAAGAGAGGATTGATAAAATTAGGTCTTCCCGAAGAATATACGCTGAGCTACATTTAAATCAGGAAAGACTAGTTGCACACATGCAACAGTTATACACAGCAAAAAAGTACCTTTATTTGGATAACAGCTGAATTAATATAGGAGTGCATTCAAAAGTTAGGTCTTTCTGAAAGAATGAGCTACATTTCCCCCACTGTACATTTCCATTTGAGAATTTTCTTTTAATGATATTGTCAATAATTCCGCCACTAAAAACACAGGAGTCTCCTGGATAATTCAATATTATAGGTTTAAATTAAGGGCATCCGTTCTGAATACAATACCCAAGAGAATCGGCAACCATTGCTCTGAAGAAGCTACAAAACTGCAAATAGGAGTAAAACATTTCGCCATAGTTACAACACACTAAAGAGATTTAAACTGCTGCATGTTGGAATTGGTTCCTAAGCTAGGGATTGAAGTTTCCAACTGAAATTCTCCTTTCCTCAGTCGAACAAACAAAATTCACCTGATCCAGACCTGCCTCTCATTACAAGGTATAAAACAAGTATTTTATTTTTAATCATAAAACCTTACGCCTGTTCTGAAGAATTTCAAGTTTGAATATAATACTGAAATAAACGTATGCACACCAGAACCTATGATTTCCTACGAAATTAGGATACCCCCGGCTGGTGATGCTCGCTGGCTACGAGCTCCATGACGCCTAGCGGTAGTTGTTAGTTGTTCAAAGCCACCACAGAGCGTTGTGGCTACAGACCTCTGTATGAGCGGTATCAGCGGGAGTTGGTCGTTGCGCTACCCAAAAATAGGTGACTTTGAGCCAGGTACACAGCACCGTGAGCTGCCGGTTGTTTCGGTGAACATTACTGTTAAACTTAGTCCACAAAATATGAGTATTTTGCTGTGACAAAAGTTCAGATTGGGCACCAAAAGAATTAGTTAAGTTTAGATTAGTTAAGTTTAGGAAAAATATTGTGGTTTGGATAAAAACACACCTAAGGAACACGAACTTGGTGAAAGGCTTTAGTTTTCCCCGGCAAGCAAACGCCTCTCACTGGCTTGAAAGTCCTGTGTGTCAACACCGACCCTGACCTCCTCCCCTCGCCGCCATGCCGCTTTCATATATTATATATTATTATGTTTCATATTCGGACATTAATGTAATAAATACAGCAAAAAAATAAGTGGGATGCTTGCAGATTACACTAACTATTCAAAGCTTTTTAAACGAATAGTTTATGTACACAGGCTTTATTTTTAATATTATATTTTTATTTACAAGTTGTTAGAAAATGTTCTCTAACAGCTGATTCAGGGATGCTTCAATTGTCACACGACCACCTCTCATGTCAGTCATAATGTCTTTGCTATAGAAAGATGCATTTTAGCGTCTAACCTCATGTTAAATAATTCCTTCTTTACTTCTGTCACAGTGCAGCACTGCACTCTGATGACACATTTTTGGCAGCAGTACTATTAATATTTTGAAATTGTTTCATGTCCCTTAATATGACTGGCACTGCAAATGTAGTAATGTTATTTTCTGCGGATTTCTGATAGCAGGACTTAGCTCTTCAATGTAAACTTCTTCTTTGTACTCTTTGGTAACATTTTCATGTAACTTTCCCTCAAATGGAGCAACCAGGTCGCCTTGTATGGCAATTTAAGGGGCGTTGATAATGCTAATGATCAAATCTCACAAATTCATATATTAATTTACACAAACCCATCAGCACTGACACAAATTTCTTTAGAATTCTGGTGAGACAGCAAAGTCATATTTTCTGAGCGGCAATTTGTTTATTATAGCTATTGGCTATAAGAGTTGAGAACCTCCTGCCTGCCAAAGCATGCTGACCATTACCTGAAAACCTTACTGAACCAAACCATGGCCATTACTGACTTTCATTGCTTTTGCAGTTCGAATGGAGCTTGAATTACAACTCATGGATGTACTGTAGCTGCATTTGATGTCTACTTCATTCCAGGGATATATTGGAGTGGCACAAAATGCGGGGCATTTGTTTGAAGTCTGAATTCACTTCCTTTTCAGAATAACATAAATGAAGATACTTAATGATTTTTTGTTAATGCATTAGTGAACCATTGTTCTTTGAGCAGTATGATCTATTCACATTAAATTTGCCCTGTTGCCTTAATAAGGTTTATTTTCACTTTGCAGTGTACTGTATGTCTCAACTGATGCAAGTCGTGCTTGCTGAATGAAGTAAATCCTAGAATATCCCTTTTTAATGCACCATATCACCCTCAGGATCAGATTTAGCCAATTCAGCCCTGCAGACTGTGGCTGAGGGCGCTGCTAGGTGCCATGATGCTAACTGTGGATACCTATTTGGAATAAAGGAGCTTATTAGACACTAAGAGGATTGGCTGGTGAGAGGCATAATGTGGGACAAGCCTGTCTCTCTCAGGGGACCAGGTAGCACACAGGGAGATGATCTATGGTAGATGTAGAGATAGCAGTGTTGTTTTAGAGTGAGATTAACAGATTAACACCAGTTAGACCTTTTTAAACCCCAAACACTTCTTAAATATGTCTAGGTTCAGCAAACGGTATTGCCTGAGAAATGAGCTCCCAATTCTCTTAAGGCTTTTCTTCTTTTCTTCTGTTTTTTATAAGAGTCTGGGAAAATGTTCACCTGAGCAGCTGTTCAGCTCTTTAGTTACCTGACCCCCTTTAAGCCCACATTTAGCCAAGCTTACCTTTCTCAGTGGAGCAACAAATCCTGTCGAGTATTGAGAAGGGGGGCGGAGGTGGTTGGGACACTATCTAAAAATAATGTTTGTTGGCTCAAACATCCCATTTAACAACATTTTCTAAAAAGTCCTCCAGAGAAAAATCGAAAGTAGGGGGAGGTGTCTCTCGCTCCACATAAGTGTTGCCTTTCTCAGTTGGGCATACTTTGATAGACAAGGATTGTGGATTCTTATTGTAGAAGCATCAAGGCTGTTTTGTCCCTGCTTGAGCCGACTGATAGCCATCGGCACCCTCACTAGCCCATCGATGCTGCTACCTCTGGCGCTATCTGACACACACACACACACACACACACACACACACCCAGACACACACACACACACACACACACACACACACAGACAACTCATGGCAAACACAAAACCACACTTTGAAGTAGCAGATAGAAAGGCATAGTATGTATTTAACATTTTAGAAAGACTGGTTGATTAATAAGATGCCTGATTGTAAAAGTCAGATGCAGCATACTAGTGTGTGTGTGTGTGTGTGTGTGTGTGTGTGTGTGTATTAGGGCTGTCAAATCCAGGGTTCGGTTCGTATCACGATTTTTGACCCACGATTCAATGCAAACCTTGTTTTTTTTTTATATTGGGGCGGTTCTCTGTAAACGTAATACCACTTTTTTTCTGCCACATGGCATCGTTTTGTCATTGATAACATCCCACTTTGCAAAACAGTAAAACAATAGAGACCTTATTTATTGATATTGATTAATTTAATATAGATCGATCCAACACCAATCCCAACACCTGCATTGGAGTGAGAGCTGACAACAGCCCAGGGACACATCCACAGTCAGCCCCAGCCAGCTAGCAACCATCCACTCTCATTACACCCCAGGGACACATCCACAGTCAGCCCTCAACCAGCTAGCAACCATCCACTTCATTACAGCCCAGGGAACATACAGTCAGCCCTAACCAGCAGCAACCATCCACTCTCATACAGCCAGGGGACACATCCACAGTCAGCCTCAACCAGCTAGCAACAATCCCACTCTCATTACAGCCCCAGGGACACATCCACAGTCAGCCCCAGCCAGCTAGCAACCATCCACTCCATTACAGCCCAGGGACACATCACAGTCAGTCCCAGCCGTAGCAACCATCCATATCATTACAGCCCCGGGAACAAATCCACAGTCAGACCCAGCCAGCTAGCAACCATCCACTCATTACAGTCCGGGGACAAATCCACAGTCAGCCCCAGCCAGCTAGCAACCATCCCTATCATTACAACCCCGGGGACACATCCACAGTCAGCTCCAGCCAGTAGCAACCTCCACTCTCATTACAGCCCCGGGACACATCCACAGTCAGCCCCCAGCCAGCTAGCAACCACCCTCTCATTACAGCCCCAGGGACACATCCACAGTCAGCCCCAGCCAGCTAGCAACCATCCACTCTCCTTACAGCCCCGGGGACAAATCCACAGTCAGCCCCCAGCCAGCTAGCAACCATCCACTATCATTACAACCGGGGACACATCCACAGTAAGCTCCCAGCCAGCTAGCAACCATCCACTTCATTACAGCCCCAGGGACACAACAGTCAGCCCCCAGCCAGCTAGCAACATCCACTCTCATTACAGCCCCAGGGACACATCACCAGTCAGCCCCCAGCCAGCTAGCAAACATCCACTCTCATTCGCCCAGGGACAATCCACAGTCAGCCCCCAGCCAGCTAGCAACCATCCACTCTCATTACAGCCCAGGGACACAATCCCAGTCAGCCCCAGCCAGCTAGCAACCATCCACTCTCATTACAGCCCCAGGGACACATCCACAGTCAGCCCCCAGCCAGCTAGCAACCATCCACTCTCATTACAGCCCCAGGGACACATCCACAGTCAGCCCCCAGCCAGCTAGCAACCAACCAAAATGTGCCTAGGCTCGTGCACAGCACGTGCACATTATGCCTATTACATACACAAGGAAGCGCAACAGCACACAAACATGCAAAAGATTAAAAATAAAAATATTACAGTGCAAATCCACCAATATAATAGCATTGTACCAAGGTACAAATGCTTTTAAAGGGAATGGGAGATGACACTCTGATTGGTTTATTGCATGCTACGCCCAAAACACACCTAAGAATTAAAGACAAGTTCAAAGTACAACAGTTTTGAACCATGCGCCTGGCAAACAGACCCTTTTTTCTGACATCAAACTGGCAAAAGTGAATTTGGACACATCTGGAAACCTGCAAGTATAATTCTCCTGCTTCAGTTCACAATTTTGCGGGAACCAATCACAAACTGGCTTATCTACCTGGCGCGCTACTGGCAGGTTTAACACGATGACGATAGAGAAGCGACCAAACAGCTTCTTGTTTACATTCAACATAGCGGCCACTGCACGCCACCAAAGTGCAGAAACCCGTTGATGCCGTTGTCGCTTCTACGTCACCCCATTCCTTGGTCTGATTGGTTGAAGGACCATCCAGCTGCGTACATTCATTTGAACTATCCGTGAGACTCCCCAGACCAATGCTCAATCTCATATCTATTGAGCTTGGCTTGGTCTGGTGATAGCCAGACTATATTTGCAATGCATCAATCACAGATCTGCTGGTTAAATGTTACATATAGCTGGTTCAACTGACCTTTATTTCGCCTTGCTGGCATTATTGACATAATCGTAATAAAAGTGTTTTTTTTCTCTGCTCACTCAGAGCTATAAAGATGCGCAAAAAAGGTATGTGGATGTTCCTTTACCAAATCAAGTAAAAAAAGAACACAGATGTGCACTGTTGACCTGCTAGCAGCAGGCAGGTGACAGACTAAATGACACATGGTCATCCTAAGCACCAAGATTACAGTGTGTCACTAGATTGGCAACAACATGCCTTCGACTGTGCCTCTCCTCTCAATGAGTATGTTTGCACACCAATATTCCACTATTACTCCAAATAGAACAATATTCCAAATTTGATAGAGGTCATGTAAAAAGCATATTCTGGTTGGATATTTTGAGTAATGCCTTTTTCCATTTAAGATGTGGGATATTCCGGTATTATTTGGGTTTTAGAGGCCTTCTTCAAACATGTATGCAGCGACCTTCTAAACAGCAATATTAGTAGAATATTCCCTCTCATTAGCCATAAACCGTAAACAGCTTAGTCAGAATATCGTTTTTTTCGGAATAAGGGCAAAACCGGAATAGTGCGTTAATGTTGCCAGGGAAGTGCGCCTAAATACTGAAGCCCTATAGGTTCTAAGTATCTAAGTATTCTTGACCTTGTTTCTTGGTGATTTGGGTGAATCACATATCCAGAGGCTGATTTGTGGTGCATGATTTACAGTGAGACTACATGGTTAGGAACAGAGGTGTCAAAAGTATTCACATTCATTACTCAGGAAGAAGTATAGATACTAGAGTTTAAAAAGACTTCGGTAGAAGTTGAAGTATCAACTCAAGCTTTTTACTCAAGAAAAGTGTAAAAGGACTGGTTTCAAGTATAAAAATAACAGTAATATAGGAGAAAAAAATAATATCAATGTTTTTTTTTCAACTTACACGGCGAGTTTCGGGAACAATTAGCTTGGGGCATAGCTTTCAGCGCATTCAAAAGGAGTTGTTTTTGCACCCAACCATTTCGAAAACTTCTTCCAGATACGGCCAGACATGTAGGAGGGTTGGCTGGTGTTCCTGACTACCAACCTCCTCGCTGGTGCTTGGCTTGGACATTTCGCTCGAGTTCTCTTGAGTCTCTGCCATGGACATCTTCGTACTAGGCTACATACGTCTGCTATTTCCTTGCTAAAGAGTGACGGGATTTGTCATGTGCAGGTGCGAAGGATCGCATTCAAACCAACAGGGTGTTGTAATGGTACTTGTCATTCAACCACAATCAAATCTGAGTGATTTATCTGGATAGTTTTTTTTTTTTCAATGACAAGCTGGAATAAAAACAAGCCAAACTGAAATAGGAGTAACAAGGCTATTTTCAAATTGTCAGGAGTAAAAAGTACAGATAATTGCGTGAAAATGTAAGAAGTAAAAACTCTGCTGTAAAATAATTAGTCCAGTAAAGTATATATTTGTACTTAAGCAAGTTAACAAAGTATTTGAATTTTGTTACTTGACACCTCTGGTTAGGAATATACTGCAGCACTGATACTCTTCAGAATTACATCTTGTAATAGGGTGCAATGTGGAGAAACAATTAGTATAGAAAGCATTTTTACCTCTACCACGACTGCTAAATGCAAGGTATTAAGCATTATACTGTACAATGGCATGCATTGTAGAGATACCTAAATAATGGGGTATTGATTGCTGGATGTAAATCAATGCCAAATAGTTGGAGGCCTTTCGTCACTTTAAGGGGTACATCCATCCTCTTGACTGCAAACAATCTCAAGGACTATGATTGATAAAGACATCTTTCTATATACGTAGAAGATCAGCTCAAATAATTTAGTTTTAGGGGACAGCACTTCAAAAGCCATTACCATGAAGTGGTTGTATTTATACTGATGTGAAATAGCAGCTACTCTATCAACTCTTACATTTTTACGATGGGTCTCCCTTTCATAATCTCAGCTCGGCTCATGTGTTGCCCTAATCAGCCTTAAATTGTCATCTTGGTTTGATTTAACTAGACCATAATGAGAAATCTGCCTTTAGAATGACAGTAGCCATCCATTTATCCTTTCCATCTCTGTTACACAGCCTTTCAACAACTTTCCCAGACCATCCCAATTTAACTTGAAGGAGATTGAGGGGCTGGGTTGTGTGATTATTAAAAAATATATAGATACTTTCCTGGACAGAATATTGGGGTTTTTATCATTCATATAGGCTTATAAAAGAGCGGGGAGATTATTTGAAACGTTGAATTCAAAAAATGTAGATCACTAATGGACTTTGGTCAAATATATTTATAGTTGTGTGACCGTGTTGGCTTGATGGAAGCACAGACTGAAGGCTAAGTCTAAATGGAGGATTTGCACAAGGGAAAGCTCCTTTATGCTCACCAAGCATTACTCAAACTCCATTTCCCTCATGTCTGCAAGTGATTATTGAAGGATGAAAGTAAAATGAAAGCAGACCTATTCCCATTTAGGTTGTGTTTGGTTGGTGACATGTTTGTCGGGCCTTTGTTGTATTTAATGGGAATATGCTACAGAGTCCTGGTGTTGAATAGGGCATCAGATCACGGTGGTTTCTCTCACATCACACTGCATTCCATTTTAACCTTGCTTTTTCTGCTAACATGTTTTCAGCCTACTTAAAGTACCCATATTATATTATATTCCGGGATTTGGGGTGTTATTTTGTGTCTCTGGTGCTTCCACACACATTCAAACTTGGAAAAAAACTATCCATGCTGTTACGAGTGAGATAGAGTTTCTGAGTGTCCTCTGCCTTTAGCGTCCAGGTGAGCTGTTCAACATCTGCACGGCTTTTTACATCAATAGCCGACTCCGTAAAAAAATAGTATAGAAGTGAGATGTCTCACTCTTTAGCTAAAATGGAGACCTAAACAAACAGGGTGAATACAGGATCTGCAGCAAGGTGAAGTACAACAATAATATGGTGGTTTTTTTGAAAATGAAACCATGTAAACCTATTCTGGTACAACCTCAAATTACAATTCTGAACTTGAAAATGAGCCAAATATGGGCGCTTTAAATGTCAAGTAACTTCAGTCGCTGCTCTGTGTGTATGCATTCATTTCTTATTGCATGGGTTTGTAAATTTGTTCAAGAGAGAGCAATTTAAACTTACGCTTGCATGTTTAGGCCTGCATGAATAACCACACCTGTGTTTTTGAGCTCATACTTCTGCTTGTGTTACATTAAAAAAGGGATCAAAAAGTGAAAATTAAGTGATTCATTAGAGTCCTGTTTTTGGGTTTGTCAGTGGCCGCCTGCTCTCCGTATAAAAAACAAAAACAAAAGAAAGAACAAAAATCAGTTGCTCTGTTATACGGAAGAGGATCAGGGCCACATGTGAAAAAATGTATTAAATTCTGGCTTTTTTCTTAGATTTCTGACTTTGAACTGAGAACTCAAATACATTTTTCACATGTGGCCCTAGTCCTTTTCTGTAGTAGTGGTCAGTAGTAAAATACTTTTCTTATGCAGTTTTATTTTCAGAGGACTCTAGAGAGGAAACTTTTCTGAAACATTTTACATATTTGTTAGTTTCTAACAAAAACTAGCAATGAGCTAGTGTTCATTATTTAATACAAATCATATGTGAAACAATGAAAGTCCTTGTATCTTTTTATAATAATAGATTTGGGAAGGAAGTCAATGTATTTTTCAGTATTATAGTGTTTTGAGTATTCCATTAACATTTAAAACTTATGATATGGTTTACCCTCAGTTACGCAATGTGTATGCATGGATATGTAGAATATACTGTATATCTAAAATTATTTGATAAAATTTCAAATCACACAAAGGTTAAAAAACAATTAATACAAATGGGAAAGGTAAGTAATGGGTAATAGTAAATTCAACATACTGTACATATCCACAACACCAATTCCTTCAGTAGAACAAAGGTATGTCACAGTCACCACTCCAGTTGCATTTTTCACTCAGTAACAAAACAATTCTTCTTTGCCTTTTTTCAAGCATTGTTACAGTCAATACTTGCACGTTTCAATTAATAGACCATCAAGAAGAAAAAAGATTATGCCATTTGAGCTCCAAGAAGGCATTTAACTTGGAACATATGTGGAATTCTTTAGTTTCATTGTTATCAGCTTACCAACAATTGAAAAATAGCTAAATAGAAGCAAATTGAATATGTGTGAGACGGTTTTAGCAACGTCGGAAGGAACTAGAGAAGTCTCAGGGCAACAGGTAAATGTGGAGGAAGTGTTGAGTTTGCATTACTCTATATACCCAAGGTCCACTTCCGTGATTGCTTCGGTGCTGCAGAAAATTCCACGGGATACATGTATTTTCGCTGATGTCCGTTTAATTCCGCTATTTTGTGTTGGAACTTTAAACTCTGTTAGATTTATTAGGACTATGGTTAACTGCTAGTAAATCCAGACAGCTAGCCAGACAATTCTCTACAATTTTTGAACGTACACATGTTGCACTGAAACAAGTTCCTTCCCTAGGGCTATTTAGCAGTGGCTCAGTGCGGAGCTTAGCACCTCCCATGACAATTGTGATTAGGGCTGCAACTAACGATTTTTTGCTAATCAATTAATCTTTTGATTTTTTTCCTCAAATTACTGAGGATTACAAACTGAATTACAGCCATTAGCTATTTCCATAATAACAGCTACAGGACCTCAGGAGAACCGTCAAATGAGCCTGCACAATGCACAACGCAATCCCGAGGGTCTGATTCATGGGCTCCGTCCCGCAACAACTTAAGACCCAACAAAACAATGATGAACATTGTGGCCAAAAATTTTAATATTTGATTTTTATCAATGACATTGATTCGTTGTTGCAGCTCTAATTGTGATGGGTTTAAAGAAATGACAATAAACCAGAGCATGTGTTTCTCCCATCCCAGAATGCTGTGTGGACTAGCCATACCCTCCTCTGTAGCGTGTGGAGAAAGGTCTGGCAAAGCGAGACTAAGTTTGCATTAGCAGCAAACATAATAAATGGCAAATTTAAAGAAAAAAAAGACAGGACCAGATCAGGCAACCAAGAGGTCTCCATCGAAAAAGAGATTTCAATCTCAAGGGACTTCCTGGTTAAATAAAGGTTAAATAAAATAAAAATAAGAGCTCCTATAAAACAGGGGACACTATGAATAAGGCCAGTCCCTAATATAAGCCTATTTGGAATAAAAGCCTGGTTCTCTTTGCAGTTATGATGAATGAAGGCGCCCACCAGTATTCTAGAATTTATGGAATAAATTGTTTTTGCGGTGCGACCTCTAGCTCACCCAGTAAGAGTGTGTGCGCCCCATGTAGGCTAAGTCCTTTGCAGCGGCCCGGGTTCCTGTCTGACCTGCGGCCCTTTGCTGCGTGTCATCTCACATCTCTCTCCCCCCTTTCCTGTCTAGCCACTGTCACTCTGAAATAAAGGGAAAAAGCCTCAAAAAATAATCCTAAAAAAAATAAAATGTTTTTGCCAAATGTGGGGTCAGTTTTTTTGTTCATATAAAGTAGAAGTGAAGCTGAGCTAAATTTAGTTTATAGTACATTTAAAGTTACATAGAACATATATTTTGGTTAAGTGCATTGGAAAAATTAAGAACTGCTTGAGGAGCAGTGTCCATAACTTGCTATGGAGAAAATTGATGGTGATCAGGTTTTGTTGGGTCACACTTGTCATAAGTTACAATGCCGAGTGGTCTTCATCAACCACAGAAAATATTTTTATTTACCATAGGTCATATCAGCTGCTAGCAAGGGGGGAAATAAGAAATTAAAAGGTAAATTCCATATCAAGAATTATAATCAGAACCTGAGGCTTCAAGCAGCTGGAACACACCCTAAGATAAGAGATGTATATCACTGCAAGAATACTTGATCCAATGGTTGAAAAACATGTTTTAGTAGCTATGAAGGAATGCTGTGTCTGAGGCAATTTGTAGGTTGCAGATGATGCAACCTACAATGATGCAATGATCTGATAGTAAAGAGAATGATACAGGCTCAAATTGATCAAGGACCACTGGGCACAAAGGAGAAACAGAAGGGTCTGGGATAAAGGAAGTGGGTTAATACCTAAGAGCAGAAATCATGTTGAAAAAGACATAAAAACATGTCCACAAATTGTAGGCATAGGGATAAGACTATTTGTATCACAAGGATTTAAAAGAGAAAACAACTAAACCAATTTGAGATTATGACTGCTATTAGAGACAATGTTGCGATGTAACCAGTTTAAGCAGTTTGTAAGGTCTTTTGATGAGAACTCCTGTAAAATTCAGGCGACTTGGTCTTTCTTCCACTTCTGTTCAGCTCGTCTACATGCCTGAAAGCGTGACCCCCTTAGTTGAGCCCTGTAGACTGCGAGCCTTGAAGTTGGCTCCCAGTAATTGTTGTCTAAACTCAACTTTAAGCTGATACGACTGACAACTCACAGAGTTTTGTATCCGGCGTCACATGACCAGCTGGGGGTTGCCTAATTTTGTAGGATATCATACAAAGTGGTCTGTATACATTTTCACACAATATCATACGGATCAGCGGTCGCATAATTCCGTGTGTATCATACAAACCCTGTTAATGGGAATGCATTGAGTATAATGTAGTATTAATTGCAAGTAGTGACTGTGCAGGAGCACCTTAAAACAAGGGACCTTAGCAGTAAATAAAATTAGATGATCCGAAACATAACCCATAACACAGCACCAGGTCCAAAGTGTGTGCCTTTTCATGTGCCGGACGAGTGAGATCTAGAGATCCAGTGAGATTCAAAAAGTCTTTGACCAGAGGTCTGGCTTAACAGCATTCATGTACAGGCCCAACACCACAGTATGAGAAACATCCCCATAACATGATTTTAGCACCACCATGCTTTACTGTCTTCACAGTGTACTGGGGCTTGAATTCAGTGCATGGGGGTTGTCTGTGGCCCCTAGACCCAAAAAGAACAATTTTGCTCTCATCAGTCCACAGAATGTTGCGCCATTTCTCCTTTGGCCAGTCCATGTGTCCTTTGGCAAATTTCAACCTATTCAGTACATCACAACAGCCTCGGGAAGGAACTTGTTTTGCTGGAACATCTGTACTGTATGTTCAAAAGTTGTTTTAGTCGTACAACAGAAAACAGATTGGACACATAGTCTAGCTAGCTGTCTGGATTTACCCTGCAGAGTGCTGAGAAAAGGTTAACCAACGTCGTCATTAATCAACGGAGCAATCCCAGAAGTGGAACATTGAGGATATAGACTTTTAAAAAGGCAAATGTTAATTGCAGGTCTGTGACAAGACTGGAACTCTGGTCTCCAGCATGACAGTCAGACTCACTACATGCTACTACTCATCCATCCCCCTGAACTCCACACCTTTATTTTCCAGCTCATACTGTACATGGGCACACCACCTCCTGCATTGGCCCTTAGCAAGGGTGTTGGGCGTAAATAGTGAGTAAGGGAATCCTCCATTATGGATTTTATTCCTGGGTACTGTGGGCGACTACATAATTCAGCTTTAATAGAGGTAGATTAATGCATTTGTATGGAAAGTGCAGACGTTTTCCCATGATTTAACAGATGTATGGTACAGAGGGATTTACTGGTGATTAATTGGTGCACAAAGAGAGAATTACCTTTACCATCTGCTGTGGTTGATAAAAAATTGCTCTGAATAAATCCTATATTGACACAGGTGAGAAAAGTCTTTAACCCCAAAGCCATATAAAACTATGTGTGTATCAAATACCTGGCATGTGTTTGTGTGTAGGCAAACAGGATTAATACATGCACAGTATCAGGGAAAGAATGACTCTAATGTGTGGCAGCCCATAAGCATTGGATGAAATCAGGTACTACCATAGCAACCTAAATTGAAAGCCTTTCGAAGAAAGTAATTCGGGCTAATGGTTTTGTGTAAGTCAAATAGGCCAGGAAGCCTGTATATCTTGCTGTGCCTACTTTTCCTCTAAGCCTGGGCCATCTGCACGAAGCTGGGAATCAAGGGCAAGCTAGCATGTGGAGACTATACTACACATCAATTTGTTGTTTTGAAGGCGTGATTACCAGGAGAGTTCATGCTCATCAGGTTGTCTCTCATCCATGTTCCGTTGAATCAAATTTAAACCCTGCAGTCTCTGATTGATGTACTCTTCATTTGCCTCAGAGAGTGGTGTTCTGATTGATGACGTGTGTTTCCTTGATGCTTCTCACAGAGATGCTGACGATACTTGTATGGATGGAGAATGGGGTGTGATGGCCCACTCAGATTTGACAGCTATGAATGGTGTACAGGAGAAGGAAATTAGTGTTGTTGCATTTCCATTAATCTATTAATAGAGCGATTGATGAAGAGGCTGTACTCATTGCACCTTCTTTTTCTTATGTGTTGGCCCCAGCTATTAGACTATTCAGATATTTATCAAATTATTTGAATTTCATTTGAAAAGTATTTAAAGCTTCTCAGTGATTTGTTATTCATATCTTGCAAACATGCACTACTCTAACTGTAAATGTTTCTGTTACACCTGTTACATGTCTTGATTGTACTAGATGGATTTAAATAGTGGGTTTAGACTGTGTAGGAGGCCCATTTTAGAAGCAGCATAAACACATAAACTGTAAGCTCAAGCGAACATGCTGTGTCTTAAATTCAACATGTGCCATGTACCTGGGAAAATCTCACTCTGTAGAGCGTATTCTATACCTTTGTATATGGCCTACCTGTGGTGTCATTATAAGCAAGGCAGCATTAGAAAACTCACAGTGGCTCATAATGACAGCATGAGGCGGCTACTGAGAGCCACAAGAAGCTCCAGTGCAAGCAGTTTGTCAGTATTGGAGTACCTACCTGCTCTGCTGTTTTACATAACCTGAGGTATAGATTTACAGTATGTGTGTGGTATCTGAGTCAAAAAATGACATAATCACTGTTTTGGCTAACCCTGTACGCAGTTCTGTCAGATTCTCTTCCAGGATGTGGAACCATTGGCAAACATTTCTGTATATTAGTCAGTAACATAGTGGAAGGCTTTGTAATTTTTGTGTTTGTGTATGTTTTTGTTGTTATATGGATCCCCCTGAGTCTGAAATAAAGTTTATACATACAAAGTCAATAAAAGACACAACTGCACACAAAAAAATGGATGGATGGATTGCTATTTAAATTTGTACGGGCATGTATGGTCCCCAGTGGATTCTCTGATTTATCTTAGTGAGGAGGTTGATGTTTAAGGATTTGAGTGAAATTTCTAAAGCTATTTGATGGTTTGCCATGGTATAAATGTCGTTAGTACCCAGAGGAAGAATCCTAATGATTTTGGTGTTTTCCTGACATAGCCTTTAGCGCTACCAGCAGGTTGACATTTGTGGTTTAGAATCAAACACATCAACAATGTTGTGATCAAATGCAATGCCATTTGGGTGCAGACTTTTGTGTTCTTTTGAAACTTCATCTCGAGCCATCATCAGCTTTCTCCAGTACTTTGGTTAATAAACCTCAAAGCTTGGTTTTCTTTACGATGAGCGTTAGAGTCTCACAGAGCGGCTATTGTGGCTGTAGACTTATTAGACTGTTTTCTGTGTGGCCTCAGGGAAAGTTGCGCTTCAGCGGAAAATTCCAGTCCAGAGCAGTAAAACAATCAGGCAACATTTTTCATATATGCAAACAGTTGAAACTTTGAATAGGGCTGAAACCATATGTCAATTAGTTGACTGACAGAAAATCTATAGACAACAATTTTGTTGTTTAAGTCATTGAATCAGTCAAAAAATACTACATATTTGCTGGTTCCAGCATCTGAAATGGGAGCATTTGCTGATTGTCTGTTACATATTTTATTTTCAATGGAATACATTTGATTTATGGACTGTTGGTCAAACAACAAAAGCCATTTGAAGAACTCACCTTGGGCTCCCAGACCTTTAGTGAGCCCAAGATCACTACTTCAAAGAGAGAAAAAACTGTATTAAAATACTTGAAATGTACTGTATTTAAGAAGATGTTGGTACATTGAAATGGTTATGTTGATTAAAAATGAACACAAAAAGAGAGCTATTGGTGATGCAGAAAAGGGTGATCATGTAACTTCATCCACACTGTCTCACAGCTTGTCCAAATGTCATCTTTATATACCATAACTGTTACCATGGTATCTATGTCTCTTGCTCCTTCTCCAAAATAAACTCCAATGGTCTGCCTTTGAACTTATGTACCATTAGTGGCGCTGTATTACAAAGCTGTTCCACTCAGGCCTTTCTTACTGTACAGATGGCTGTGTCTCCATATGCAACCAAGCTTTTCTTTGATTCCTCAATCCTGATTATTCTCTTTTCACCTAAACACATTTTCCCTTTTAATGCATTTGTCCTTACCTTAACACATTTATTTTCCCTGGGCAGACTGTTTGAGCTCCATGTATTGATTGTTGTGGGGAATTTGATGCCTACAGACTTGCTGTTCTCCGCTCTCCTCTCTTCTCCCCCCCAGGGGAGTTTTAAATGGAAACACATTACTATGAATCACACAGCAGGGAGCTCCATGATTGATAGCATTGCTTACCATTTACTAGTCACTGTCTGGAGATAAGCCCTGAATTTATGGAGTATTGGAAATCCTTGCCGCTGCTACATGCGCATTAGAGTGAGGAACGGCTCCCCCCATGCTGCCACTGGAGTCACCCGGTTAACGGCTTAAGTGGAAAGCAAAGAGCCCATTGTGTGGTTTATTAGAAATAATATTATATGACTAAATATAGTGTTCTTTTCTTTTTTTTTCCAGGAAACACCTGGAGAATAGGGAGTGTGTGTGCATGTGTATGTGTGTGTGTGTGTGTGTGTGTGTGTGTGTTTGTTTATGGTGTGTGGTCATTTGGTTTTACTTCTCCCTCCAATCCCTTCTAAATGCATCTTAATAAAACATTCGCTGACAAGCCACCGTGACTTTTCTCACCCTAAGAATCGCTGTTGCAAATCAGTGTAGGTAGATGGACCGAGGCCACACACTGATACTCCCTTGGGGGTGTATTTTAGTGAGTGCATCATGGGTACATCATCAAAGAATATGGTGACCTCCGTTTTAATGCCTCAAAAGCAAATTACAGACCTCAGGCTGTGTACTTCAAGAGCAGGTCCAGCTAATTCACCACGTATCTCCTAGCTGCTTGTAGACTTATGTTTTTCTACCTTCTAGCTCTTTTTTTTGACCTCAGGAAGTGCTTCAAGACACGTCTGGCAGATGGGCTTCTATTTTAATCATTCCTACTGTCTACATAGGCAGCCTAACAGCTCGCATTTTTTTGCGCACTGCCAAATTGCTGTTGACCTACTCTTGAGACTCTGCCTGAATGCATCCTGTATAGACACATTTGAGGACTGAAGCTGCTGCTCTTTCACGTGCTGCCTCCGCCATGCGGGCTGTGTAGACAATATTACAGTTATCAGAAGGGATTTTTTCTTCTCCAGAACCAGCTTATAGATCCGTGTTATTGTGCTTTAGAAGCAGTTTACAGACCTCAGCCTTTACACTTTTTAAAGCTTGCAGATCAAGTTTTATACTGAAGCAGTTTATAGACCTCCGTTTTTTATGTCACAGACACAAGCAGCTTACAAGCCTTAGATTTTTATACCTCAGATGGGCCCAGTTTTTTAACCTTGCTACCTGCGTGCAGCCATTAGTTTTCCTACCAAAGAGCAAAAATTAAAGACCTGTTTTTCAACCCTTAGACGCAGTTCAAAGATAGTTTTTGTTCCTCTTAGTTGGTCTTCACACCTGGCTCTTTTGGAGCAGTTTTTCCGTTTATTTGGGCATATATAAACACAGAAATTGCACTCGGATGTGGGACAAAACAA
Source organism: Etheostoma spectabile (assembly GCF_008692095.1). NCBI lineage: Eukaryota > Metazoa > Chordata > Actinopteri > Perciformes > Percidae > Etheostoma > Etheostoma spectabile. The sequence continues at coordinate 26,066,285 of NC_045741.1, forward strand.
GCAGGCCGAGATCACCATGAAAGGGCGTTCTCAGCATGCTACCAATCGATCCCCCGAGCGATTTGTTTGCAGTGTGAATGCAATCAACCCAGGAACCCAAACAACTGACTGAACTGTGTTTCACACATAGGTGACCAACTGATTGCCTCCTGCATGATGGGATGTTTTGACAGGTTTACAACAGCGGGTTACTGAAGCCTAAAGCCTCCTAAACATAATAATCAATTTGGGTAGGGTCCAGAGCAAAGCACAGCGCAGGTTTTTGTCATCAAGGGTAGCAAGGAAGCTGTTTCACGTGAGCGCAGCGCAAAGCAGTAAATCCGAGCAGTGTGCAACGCCAGGGGTAGCGCAGCACATAGTTGGGCTCCACCCCCCTCCCAATTGGTATGGACTGTCATGTGTAGGCAGCTTAATGTTAGGCTAGAAGACAAAGAGGCTAGCGAAAATGAGCCATGGGTTGACCTGGAGCAGCAATGTAAGAAAAATACCTTTTTGTTGTTCTTTTTCCATTGAAAACAAAACGGGACATTTGGCCATCAGACAAATTATTCCAATGAGATTTCTGACCAATAAGAGCGCAGTGTGCAACATTATGTTGTTTTTATGTCTGAGCTTTTTTAAGAGAACTTCATTTTTTACACGTAAGAAGAGAGCCTTCTGTGTGTTGAACTCACTGTAACTTGTACTTCTGAGTTTTTGTAGCTTACAAACCTCTGATTTCTCACCTCAGAAGCTTCTCGGTTTTTATAATTTAGAAGCATTTCAGAGATCACAGCTTCATCATTCAGCAGGAGCTTTGAGACTTGCTTCATATCGATCACAGCTTTGATACCTTTTAACCAACTTCCAGATTTACTTCTCATAATTTAGTTCAAGCCAACCGGCAGCAGTTTCTCTTCCTCACAAACAGCTCGCAGATATCAATTTTTCTACCGCAGAGGAAGCATAGACCAGCATCCTAAGCTACCTTTTTACTGGATATTAATGGGCGTCCGTTACATTCAAGCCACTGCCAGATGAGTTGATTCAAAGCCAACTAATCAGCTCCACGCAACTCTCTCTCTATTTATCAGTATTCAGAAAATTGTGTTGTCTGGCAACTTTCGTGTGCAGAAATTCAATCAAAGATAAAACCTCTTCTGAAGAGTCCATGTTTATTTATATGTTTATTTGATTATTTAGATCTTTTCCCTATTAGAGTTGATAGGCTTGAAAAGGGGAGAGAGAGATGGGGGATGAACCCAGGCCGCTGCAGGACTCAACCAACATGGGGCAAACGCTCTTACTGGGTTAGCTAGAGGTCGCCCCATCATGTTTTTTTAATCCTCAGTGTTCACCATGGTTACAAGCAACTGCGTGGAGGAGGGGTGTGGATTTGTGCGTGATCACCCAAGGCTTGTATCATGTGGATGCACCAACAGTTTTGTTGTCATTACTTGGAATTCCTGGCGGCGACAGAAACTACGCACTATAGCCATATTGGGCAATTCTGTACCTCTCAATTTTGTCCAATGGTTAAGATTCAGTGGAAAGTAAGAGAGTTGAGGGCGAGGTGGTGGATTAGCATGTAGCAAGATTATCCTTTCAAAAAAAAACAGCATCAGCATGTTTAAGCAATCCCGGAAAACTGCAAACAGTGCCCTCCAGTGGTTATATTCATGACTTGTGTCTGTCAAAAGCAAAGGAGTACATAGGGTGAAGCTGGTTGTACATTCAGAATGTCCACATTGAAGGGAAGTCAAGGTTGATGGACGGATCAACAAAACGCAGATTCAATAGGAGAGCGCTATTAAAATGTAAGTTTTTTTGCTTCTGCCATAGCACTGCTGAACAAACTCTCGCTGACTTTGTATAGATCCAGTGTCGTTGTAAATGTAGTTTCTATCTATCTATCCATCTATCCATCTATCCATCTATCTATCTATCTATCTATCTATCTATCCATCTATCTATCTATCTATCTGTTGATCCCTAACCTCAACCAAGTGGTTATAAATGTAACCATGACAACAACCAGAGTCACCCAGTGTAAACCAAACCAATTAAATTCCCTTTACGTAACCAAGTTGTTTTCATGCCTAAACCATATTAACGTCACAACATGAAACATCTAGCAGACTCCAGGTTTCTCAGAAGTGTTGTTTTCAACCCTCAAGAAAAAATGCATGCGGGCTAAAATAGCAAAATAATTATACCTCAAACTGGTAAAAGATCTTCATTGTTATATCTTAGCATGTATCTGAAGAAACTTTTTTTATTTATAGTATCAACTCATAACAACAGTTATCTTGAGACACTTTACAGATAGATTAGGTCTAGACCCCATTCTATAATTTATTAAGTCCCAACAATTCCCCCAAGAGCAAGCATGGTGTGACAGTGTGACCATGGCCAGTGGTGAGGAAAAACTGAAGACGTTAATGAGAAGCTTACAGCTTGCAGACCTCAGGATTCATGTGTCAAAGGTAGTTCACAGTGTTACAGATTTTTTTTATATCAGAGACCTTGGTTTACAAACCTCAGATATCATATCTCAGCAGCTTGTATTGCGAGGCTCACAGGGCCTCCGTTTTGGTAAATAGCTGGCAGATTTATGCATCATTCTGGAGAGAGTCCAAACTTACTACATTTCAGAACTGTTTGTTACCAAGCTTGGCTCCACTGCAATTTATGTAATGGTGTGTTGTTCAGATTGACAGCCATGTTGGGCAGGTAGCCAGGTGGATGACTGATCAAAGTCTCACCGCTGCTGCACCCTGGGCCATCTGAACTGTTACCTCATATTAATATCCTGCTGTACTGTGACCGAACACTTGATCCACATATGCTGATATTCAACAAGTTGTTTTACATCTACATTGGGCCAGCACATCACGCACTTGGGCTATGTCTGTGGCGCGGGGCCCCATTATGGAACATGACTTAATTCTCCTTGACACAAAGCCAATTCAGGGAGTGATTGTTTCACAGGTTCATCCTCTCTCCCCACACAGCGTGGGGGCGTCTGAGTAGTGGTGGTGGGGGGTGGGCGCTCGGGGGAAATAGCTGTCAGCCTGTGTGGAGGGAGGAAGAGGACACAGTATTGCCCATCACTTCTGCTCCCAGAGAGACTTATTACTCAGGCAGACCAGGGTCAGAGCTGGTAATTAATTTGGAGAGAGCTGATATTGGTTTTGATGCACCAGAGACTGACAACACTGGCTGTCTTGTGACTGTACGCATGGCTCTGTGTTTGAGTATGTGTCGTCAAACAGGGAAAGTTTGGAGAAGGAGAAGAGAGAGGCAGCTAAAGGAAAAGGAAGGAGAATGACAGAGGCGCCTTAGCTCTAGCTTGCAGCTAACGTCAAAGCTCCTTTACAAAGACAGCCCATGGTGATGCATATTTATGCCTCCTCTCTGGTCCCCGACCTCCCTGCTTCCTTTACAACTCACATACATCTTTCTCTCCCCTCGCTTTCTTTGCCTTCTCCCTCCCTCTCCTCTTTGTAGTTCATCTCCTCCTCTGTCATGAGTGTGTCATTCAAGGCAGCTATTTTTTGTTAGATTTTTTAATAATGACACTCTTCTCTGTCTGCCAAATTATAAATGTTGCGGGAGTGAAATTGGCCTGTTTACCATCAGTTCAGCCATTTAGAAAGCTCCCGGACTGCATTGTAGCAACACAATTACAGCAATTGAAGCAGGCACAGAATGTATGCTCTTAGTCATGCAAATCCACTGTTGGGTCACGACTGAGGACAAATTCAAAATGGTTTTGTTCCTACTGAAGAAGAATGAGAAAATAAATTGGAAACTACAAGATGCAAATGGATTTATAATATTAGCGGGTGTAAATCATCTTTAATGATGTTGTGGACAGGTATTTCAGCACAGCATTAATGATTTTCTGATTATGCCTTTGCTTTTTGTTACAGTTGTGATGACCAGCCTGAGGTTGTAAAAAGCTGATGATGATATTTTTGGATTACAATTGTTTTCATTTTTGCCAGGAGTATAGTAAATTAGTACAAAAGTACAGAAATACAGAAAAATACATTGCACATCTACAACGTGAGACAGGTGTGTTGGAGGGGGACAAGCAGGTCAAAAGTTGCAAAGAAAAGTCCTGCACACTGTCTAACTTGCAAAAAATCTGTAAAGTTTGATAGTAGGCAACGATTTGGTACTAGACCCTTTTCAGGCAAATGGTGTTACATCCTGAGAAGCCATCCTTCATTACTATAGATATAGCTTAAACTATCCAGTATTATACCAGAGCAATCTTTAATCTTTTAAGTAATTCATAATCATTTATAATGTTGACTTTTTGTATTTTTGTATATGTTTTTTTGTGATTTAATGGTCCAATATGTAATATATTTACTGCAATAATTCCCGAAATGACCCCAATGCATCACCACATGTTAAGGAAACATGCTAAGTTGAAAGACTATCTTTTCTGACAACAATGCCAATGCCAGTAGTTTATCCTTTTCCGTTCCGTGATAGAATTTCTGTTTGTATTTTGGCCCGTTTGTTGTTATTTACTGCCCAGTTGGACAGCCAGGCTGGGTTGCCAGATTTACCTGAAAAAATGTTAACTTAGCACACTACAGCCGTAACGTTAGTACAGCCATGAAATCAGCAAACTAACTAGATTCTACCCAACCAAGAAAAACAGCATGTTTCCAACAGCATGACCAGAGACGTAACAAACACCAGAGACAGCTTAGAGCCCAAAAGGACCCTGAGTTTGCTAATTTCCCCCTGAACAGGTAAGCATTAGCTTCATGCTAATCTATCACGGCTACTAGGGACGGGCATTTTATATTATTTCAACATTTGTGTACTCCCATTGAATCATATACCTATAGTACCCGAGTTGCTTACTTGAAAAAACAATTGAGACACAGCCAGTAAAGTGATCCCGACTGGTCCTGGCTAGCGCCGCAATGCTAACCTTGCTAACCGCTACCTTTCCACGGCTGTTAACAACGTGTATTGTTGCAAATAAAGTGTGTTCAGTCGGGTGTAGAAGACGGCAAGGTAGTGTTATTTTTAGAGGTTCCTACCGTAGCTAATTCGAAGCCGAGGAAGTGTGTCTGTCCTTCAGGTGGAGAGGACGGCGAGGTAACAACGTTGTTGTGTTTTTAGCGGTTCCTAATGTAATTCTAAGACGAAAAAGTGCGTCAGTTGGGTGCAGAGCTCCGCATGAGCACGGGCTTTTATGACTTTTAATATAGCCAACATGTAACGTTAGCTACTGTGAGACAAGCGTCTAGCAACATGGTTGTGGCTGCTGCGGTCTCAACCTGGCAACCAACGTGAACTTTGAGTCTGGGGAGGAGGGGGCGGGGCAGACAACTCTCTCCAGTATTTTGAATTTGTACGGCAACAACTAATACACAACAAAAGTAATGTAAAGTATGAAGTTATTGCCCTTCAATGATTTTTTTGTGAGGATTAATATTTTTCCTCTATTAAGGTACCAAGAGGTTTTGGAAATATGCCTGCAAATGAATGCTCTACATAATTTGTTGTGTGGATTCACCACATAGAAATTGACGTCCATGTCCATCGCTTACTCTGGTATGATATAGTGGTTATAGAATGTTATGGTTACTGTATAGGGGTCGTATTGAAGTTCAAGCTCTATTAATAGTAATGGATATAAATGAATGTTGTGCAACTATGCCTGATTTCAAGTGGAAGTGGAGATTGGTGCACAAAAAACAGTCACCTATTACATGATATCTCTTCTCAGGATACAACAGCATTGGCTGAAGATGGTCTAGTTTTTGTTTCAAATTTTAGACAGAACAGTTAGACAGTTAGGGAGTCTTTTTTGCAGCATAATTCGTAGAGGGAAATTATTCACTTGATCATCCTACAAATCAATATCCTGGGTCTCAGCTAGGGGTGGGAATTACCAAAGGCCTCACCATACAATATAATCACGATAATTATGTCACAATGGGATGTTATTGTGATTTTAAACAAATTGCAATATTCTGCGATTTATTGCAAATTATTTCCTTTCTTCTAACTTCAAAATTTTCAAAATTTCAAAGTATGTCAGCATCAGGAAACTTTGTCATCTATTTCTCTGTTTGTTCATCTCACTTCAGTTTTATTGCTGCAAAATGGGATACTCAAGCAGACAAACATATATTATAACAGATTGATTGTCTGTGTATCAATACAGTATTGCCATGGAAAATGTTGCGATACTTTACTGTATCGATTTCTTTCCCCCAGCCTATCTCAACTACATTATCTTTGCTGTTCTATTACCACTGCAGTCAAGTCATTTATGTAACACTGAGACGACCGTAACAGAAGATTAGAGTCTGCCTAATCCCTTATCACCAGCAGAGAATATCTGTTTTTTTTTTATTATTTCATATTAGAAGGTTTGAAGAACAGAGATGGATTTCATCATACAATAATTTGGGTTCCCTCAGAAATCCCCCAGAAAGTGATTCTCCCCTTGAATAACATTGTGTGTGACAGAAGGCTCTTTCAGACAGGCACTTCATTATTTATTTATATTTATTTTATTTAAACAGGGACAAACCACAAGTTAACATTAACCTTGTATAAGAACAAGGGGAGATGCATTGTTCCGGGTTGTAGCACAAGTGCTATTTTCTACCCGTAGTCCCTTGAAAGGCCAGTGAGACAATAATAAATATAAATACACAGCTTAAATATAATGGCAATTTTACATGTCTGTGCAGGGTTTCCCCCAGGGTATTGCAAGAAGAGTTGAACCCGCGGACGCTACCCAGGAACCCGGAAAAATGATTGTGAATAATAGTTTTTTTTCAACCCATTCTCACTCCGAACGTTAAAAATACGGACGTTTGGACAGTGGCTGTCCACGTCTGATGCGACAAAAAAGCGTCAAAAGGGACGACCAAGAGTGTGTTATATGACCCTAAAGGAGACAACCAAGAGCATGTTATGGGACACTAAAGGAGATGACCAAGAGCATGTTATGGGACACTAAAGGAGACGACCAAGAGCATGTTATGGGACACTAAAGGAGATGACCAAGCTTGTGTTATATGACTTTAAAGTATGGAACGCCAGAAGGGTTACATAACGTCACTTTTGTAGCACTTTTGGATGGTCAGAACACCTTTTTTTACGTTGTCTAATGTCATAACGCCGTAAAAAGCGCAATGGAATGCTCCTTTACGTGGATAAGTACGCACGTCATAACACGTCACATGACGCGCTGTGTTAAATGATAATGAGCTCCACCATGTCTTTTCCAAAGCCATTACATTTGGACTGTTATCACACAATCAGTAAAGAACAAGAACAGACCAAATGAATCCAACCCAGCACAAGAATGAGCAAGGCTCGGTGGATTTGGGAGAGGCTTTTCTCTTTTTCTACAGTCTGTTTTTCTATTAGTACGGCCATTCGGAATTCTGCCAGGCAACATATTCGCGCACCAGTCAACAAAGGAAGGAAAAAAGTTGCCAGTCTTCGAAGGGTTAAGAGACTGCTTAAACCCCATGGTAAGCACTATATCATCTTAACATAGCTAATACAATATTTTGACGTTTTGGCATGTGGAAGTTGGTGTTCATCTGACAAATAACACAATGTTTTAGCTACTAGCTAAAGGAGACAACCAAGCGTGTGTTATATGATGCTATAGGAGACTTTTAGCATCAATAACAACAACAAAGGCACCTGACCAAGCTTCCGTATTTTACGATATGGGAGTGAGAATTTGTTGTTTTTTTAATATATTTTTTAAAACTACAGTTACAATGGGGCGGCTCGGTTGAAAATCTAGATATAGTCATGTTTTCTGTTTTAGAGATTATTCACTGGCATTTAGGCTGTTATTTTGATTGATTATAGGCATGGAAGGGGTGAGAGTGGTGGAATAACATGCATCAAGGTGAGGTACCCAGGTTCCCCTACGTAGTCATAAAAATCAGCTATACCCAATGAAAATACTCAGATTTAGACAATTTAAATATTAGATTACATTCCTCCCACTGTACATACTGTAGGTTTCTAAGAACCAGGTATTCTTAAACTAATGTTTTGTTATTTTTTATCCCTAGTGTTGCTTTGTTCTAATGGCTTTTATTTATTGATTTAAAAGTTGAGTTGTCAGCAGAATTATATAATAGTCAACAATGACTTCATCCCAGATGAGAACAGAAAACTTGTCTTTTCCTTCATATTTCAACTCATCATTGTTTTCCAGCAGTCTACTGTTTCCTCTGTGTACGAGATGCCACACGAGCAACACAATCTGCAATGGTCCTGTCATGTTTACATAGAGCCATTATGGAACATTTACAACGGAAACCTGGGTTTGAAAGCATGACAAGCATTACTTTAAAAGGTAGATGCAGCAAGCCAGTGATGTACTATAGATTACATATTTGTAAAAGACGAGAGTTAAGGATAATTTATTCATCCAACTAGTCATTTATTCTCTCACTCCAATTCAGGGTGACAATGGGAAAGGAGGCAGGCAGACACACAGGACAGATCAGCAACTCACCACATGGCTTACCTCTGTTGCCTTAACGTTAAAAAAATAAAAAGTAAGGCTTTCCTGTCTGATTTGATTGACCTAATTTTAATTAATTTGACATGGAGCTTTCTAGGGGGAAATTTCATCAAACTGTATTTTGCACAATTTAAATTGACAAAACTCTACTCAATCTCTGTCTCCTTCTCCCGCTGTTTCATTCTTTTCTGTGCATCTAAGACAGGGCCCATGGTAGCGGTGAAAGTAGGTCCTGAGCTTCAAATAGCAGCCCATTGTATCCCAGGGGCCCACAGCCGAGAAAAGGCCAAGAGAAACCGAAACAGAGACACACACACAAACACACACACACTCTCACACAAACTAAGAGGGAGAGGGCGAATTGTTTGATGAAAATTAATATTTGTCATTTAGTGAGGCAGACAATTCCCCGTGGATACATTCAATGCAACGGGCATTGTTTGAATCCATTTTCTTTTAAAGATATCACAGCATACCTGTGTCTCCATCACAGTCGGCACATTTTGGTACTGAGGGTGTGTGTGTGTGTGTGTGTGTGTGCGCGCACAGTTCCTGTATGTTTTCTTTGATGTGCTCTGGGACCGCTGGCTGTTTCCCACTTTGTTTTAATATTTTACAAGTACTTTATTGTTCACCATGATGTGTGTATGTGTGTGTGTGTGTGTGTGTGTGTGTGTGTGTGTGTGTGTGTGTGTGTGTGTGTGTGTGTGTGTGTGTGTGAGAGAGAGAGAAAGCGAAAGAGCGAGAGAGAGAGAGAGAGAGAGTGAGAGATTTAATAACCTTCGTACTTCCTCGTTCTCCCACAAAACGAAAGGAACATTCTTTTGTTGCAAGTTCTCTACTAGAATTTCAGGTATTTTATCTGTGTCAAATTTAAAAGCTGCAAGCAATGTTGATGTCAGCATGTGACTTAAAGCAACATTGCCTAACACTGATATTCTTTTTGCGATATAAAAACAGCTAATAATGTGTAAAGAAGGAGATGTTAAAGGGTAACTACATTTTTGTTCGACCTTTTTGTCAAACACAATCCTTTTCCTAACATTAACTAGTTAACTTTCGTCATGGGAAAATGCTCACATTTTGTGGACTTATTTTAACCGTGACATCCGCCAAACCAAGCAGCTGCTTGCGGTGCTGTGTACCTGACGAAGTCACCCATTTTGGGCTAAACAAATCCACTAACTGCCGCTGATATGACCGAGCTATGACGGAGGTCCGTAGCCCGCGTCACGGAGCTCTGTAGCGCCTTAAACAGCTAGCAACTCGCGCTCTGCATCATGGAGCTCGTAGCCAGCCGGCGTCACTTCAACAGCCGGCGGTCTCCTAATTTTGCAGGATATTAAATGTTATGGTCTGCATACATTTTCCTACGATATGGTACAGACCCTGTTCATGAGAATGCGTTGTATAGGTTGCAGTTGCACACTCGCCTGGTTTGTAATCCAGCCTTCCAGGAAGAATTCATTAGTTTTACAACAGTTTTGATTTTTGAGCAGTTGTTTATAAAGCAACAATGCCACACGTTTTCTGGTAGCTTCATTTTAAATAAGCTGCTTTTTCAGTTTGATATCATTATAATGTTATAACAGTTGGGTTTCTGGACTGTTAAAAAAGCAAACAATTCAAAAAACCATACCTGGAGAAGTGTTAATTATTTTGCATTTTAAAGACTAAATGGTTAAAGTATCAACAAAAAAAGACATACTAATATGTCAGATTGAATTATCCTAATCACAACTGACCAACCAAACTCCAATAAATAGAAATTTAATTATGTGAATGGTTGTGTTCAGCCAGGAAACATAACTGCACACAAACTGTATAAATTCCTTATTTTAAATTAAATTATATTGATTTTATTGTCCACCTCGGGGGTGTGAATGAGGTATCTGCAACTTTGTGTGTACAGCACTGTCAAATAAATTCTAAAGTTTTTTTTCTGACTTCTCACCTGCAGTGTTAACAATTTTGGAGAGTTTGTCTTTGGCTCTTTGCACTCAAGTTGCCATAACATGCTGTTGTGTTAGATGATGGAATGCTTTCAGCCAGGCTTCTGGGTGTCTTTTCCAAATGATTTTCTTATATAATACTTACTGTACTTCAAAAATGTTCCTCCGTTTGATCGATTTACATTACTTCTGTAAAATGCACGTCAGATGACATCACCAAGAAAACAACTAGTAGGATTTAAAAAGAATTTGAATGAATTATATTTCTTTATTTACAGCCCAGGCGCCAGAAAAATATGTTGGCATCGTACAATTTCTGAAAACCACAGAAATGTTGATACGAAATGTATTTCATCAAGTAGATGCAATTTGTGTCCCGTGTGAAGGAGAAAATGAAGTTGCATAAGAAACATAGGTATTCTAACCCAAACCGCACTCTTTTTCTGAACCTAACCATGTAGTTATGGTTTGAATTCACAAAGTCACCCACATGTTTAAAACTGCCTCCTAGCAAAGTGTCACTTTGTGATGAGTAGGGAATGAGAACAGGTTGCAGAAACATTAAAATTTCTGTTTGCAGAAACACTACTGCTACTTGATCTGTCTTACTACTCTACTGGATTCACTCAATAGACCTGTCTCACAGTGGACATTCTAGATCTAACTGGACATAGCAGGAAGCGCATAACATAACATCATAATAACATTAAGGATGGGCACCATTCCATTTCAGGTGTCCCAGTAAATCAATGTCCGTAAGCCAGCATGCACAATACCAGAGCTCTGGAGCTGGAACGCCTAAACCGAATGCAGCCATCGTTAAGGTTATTAATTACACCTGTGAGGAAGGCCTTTTAAATGTTTTACTGCAGTCTTTTGTTCTGCGGGACTAATAAGACAAATTACACATACCTAAAACTGAAAATGGCAGATAATAAAACAAGTCTGCTGCCAATGTAGAAGGAAGGCACTCAAGGCAAGGTGTGTTAGCTGGTGTAAAAATTATGGATGATTGTGTTATAGTTATATGCTAAAAAGTACATGTACATGTTGAAAGGGAAAAAGAGACATATTGGTTTAGATCAGATGTAGCTCTTCATCTATGTCTCCTTTGTTTTATGATGCATTTGTGTTGCTCAACATCACATGAAGCCAACCTGCCTCAGTGTCTCTTCAGGGAAGCGGAGCATCCTTAAAACAGGGGTTGCTGTGGAGACCACAGTGGTGCCATTGGCGGCAGCAGCAGAAGCAGCGGCAGCAGCAGCTACTTGCTTGTTCCGGCTGACATTCAGACAAGTCCCTCTAACACACACACACACACCACACCACACACACACACACACACACACACACACACACACCACACACACACACACACACATGCATGAGAGAGAACCCACTCACTAGAGTACAAAACCACACACTAGCTCCCACATGTGCTGTATACACGCTTCCTTGAACATATACACAGCCTGCGACACATGCACATACAGCTGGGTCAATGACACTGTCTGACCTGGTCTTGCATTATTAATGATGTGGCTGCAGCTTTGCTAGACTCAGCAGGCTCAGCAGGAGGCAAACACTGTTGCCCAGCAGACCGAATACAACGTATTCATGCAATTTTTCCAGTCAGAATACCCTGTTTTTACAAACCAGAAATCTCATTTCCATAGCAATATTCACTGTGTCACATGTTATCTAGTTGTCACTTCAATGTGCGATTCAGTTTGTCATTTCTAGAGATGAATGGAGGCTGTTTATAACGAGGCGTTGGAGGAAGAGTGTGAAAGCACGTCAACGGCAGCGTTGTGTGGACACACATCCAATGTGATGCAAATTCTTCTTTTTAATGTGGCTCTGTGTCGTGTTCAATGTGCCTATTGTTGGTCAGAAAATTGGATCATGGAATGATAATCTATACAGCAGCATTGAGGAAATACTACAAGATGCGTCACAAGTAAGCATGAATTGAGAAAATGGTGGGAAAATAAGACACATGGTAACATTAGCTGAGAGATTAAAACCAGTGGTAAATCAAGGCAACAATTGCTTTAACACTCTTTAGCTTTGATTTACAATAAATATTCAATCCTATTCACGCTTTAAAACTATAGACCTGTAATAATTGTATATAATGGTAATGGTATGTATCATAATACAGTTATTCTTCTATTAATTCAATTAAGAAGTGGTTCAAAATAACCGTACTGTACATTCTCACATGTGATTATTTTCATTTTTCATTTCCATGCAAACACAAACAACTGCCTCACATGAGACAACACTTGAGTTGAAAAGACTCAAAACAGTAAAACTAAAATTCTTTCATAATTACCACTTCAGTCAGTTCAATATCAAAATCACACATTTGTATTTTAGAGTATACCAACAAACAGAAAAAGACTTGCCTTAACCTGCAGAATCTTTCATTTTTAAAAACTGAGAGAAAACGGTCAAATTAAACTACAGTTCATTGGCACTTCTTTTGGTGGGTACACCATAGAGCCATCTCATCGGATTTCTAAAAATGTTTCTATCATTATAACAATATATAGTTATGTGAATAGTAGGTATTTTAGGAAAAATAGTGTGTCTATTGTTAAATGTCCAGTGTGTAATGAGTTTAGTTGTTCATTATCAAAATTGGTGATGCCCACTTACAAACTTATTAATATTTACCACACCATCAATTCCAAGTATTCTCATTAGCATGAACTAGGGTAGACTCTCTATATCCATGCACAATCTTGAAATACGTTAGCCGGTAAGGGACATACAGGATATACTGCTCTGCCTTTCGCATTTTCACTGTCATATGATAAACTCACAGGTGCTGCTAATCTGCTTATGGGAATTGTTGCTTCCCGGCCCTGGCAAGTTTGAAGTAGGAAACATGGAGGACCACAAGCAACAAAAAACAAATTTAGGAACAGGAGTCTACTTCTTCGCCTAGAGAAAGCAAAAGGAAATTGAAAAAATCAAAAGACTGGCTTTTTGAAGCGTGAAGGCTACCGTAGCTGTAATATGTACTTTAAACTGCATGGCGCGAGTGAGTTTATTGCCATATATGATCTAAATGTTAGATAGGAGAAAGTCTTACACATTGGACCTTTTAAATAAGCTTCGGATGACCCTACGAATGGACCTACTCCGTACTGAAGTAGGACTCTGAGCTTTGTCCCTATCATTTATATTAGAAAAAAATATCTATTTCCATCATTCCATGGAATGTTCCTAATGCAGGGATAGAAAAAAGATGCTTTTTTTCAGAAATACACCGCGATTATTACACGAACCATACTACACTGGGAGCATCTCAGCAGGAGAGCGTCTTGCCTGCCCAACTCACGAATGATATTGTCTATACAAGTACTTTACAGAGCGATCACGTGTTTATTAAGCAATGATTTCATACCTCCAAGATTTAATCTCTCGCTGTCCGTGGTGTTGTAGAGGAGACATAAACAATATTGGGGGGGGTGTCTTTTGGTAAACTGACTGGATAATCTTGCTGTTATACTTTCCTGAAGAGAGCCGCTTCATAGTAAGGTAAAATATCCGATATGCAATAACGATATTACTTGCGAAAAATGAAACAGATGGAGCAGCTCTGGCTCAGTGGTAGAGAGGTTGCTTGCCAATTGGAAGGGTGGTGGTTCGATCCCTGGCCCTGCAGTCCCCTGTCAAAGTGTCCTTGGGCAATACACTGAACCCTGAGTTGCCATCGAAGTGTGTATGTGTGTTTATCTGATGAGCAGGTGTCACCTTGTACGACAGCCTCGGCCACAGTGTGTGGATGGTTCCTGTACTATGTAAAAGCGCTTTGAGTAGTCGTTAAGACTAGGAAAGGGCTATATAAAATACAGCACATTTACATGGTAAATGGTACACAGTTCTGTATTTCTGATGCTTTCAGTATTCTGCTAAAATGCAACATATTGCTTGTTGAATTTAAAAATAATAAGAGGGAAATTCATTCTAACATTCTTTAGTGTGTAACTTTTATATTAATGAATGTCTGTTACATTCAAATCATTGCCAATTGAGTTGATGCAAAGCTAATTAAGCCCGCAGAAAGAGTCCATCTTGTGGTTTTAATCCTCCGTGTCCACCTTGGCTACTAGCAACAGCGTGAAGGAGGGGTGGGGGTGTTGCCCGATAACAAAAGGCTTGTATAATGTGGACACGGCGACAGTTTTGTTGTCATTACTTAGAATTTCTCATGGGGGAGACAAAAACTACGCACAATAGCTTTAAAAAAAACAAAAAATTTAAAAGGCACCACAAAAAGAATGACTTCCAGTTTCTCTTCAATGACCACTGACAAGCAAAGAAAACAGTCTACACCCTCCTACAACCCCCATGGCTGCAACTGATTGGACGAACGGTTGGTGGTTTCAAAACCGATCATAATGGCGGCTCGTTCGGAATATGATCTCTTATTTTATGAAAAACATGTTTCTGAAAACATTTTTAGCAGAAGTATGCCAAGCAGGTGCTGAATCTGTTTTCATTTCAGATTGACAAAGGTCAGCTTAACCCTCATGTTCTCCTCGGGTCAAACTGACTTGTTTTCCTATATCAATGTTCTTTTTAATTACCCAAAATAACATGATTGATTCCACACAACGCTCTATGGCAAGTACAAATTTCTACTTTCATTAATTTTGGGGTGTCTGATTAAACTTTATATAGTATTGAGTAAAAGTTGATATATTCCAGTCTTTGATTTTCCATCAACATCCATTCCTTTAATTTTAGTCTAAATAATTCCTAATTTCTGTTTTTCTAACTCAAACATTAGGTATAATTTCCTTATGTATTGACCATAAATCCCCAAAATAACTGTAAAACTAAAGTTAATAAGTTAGTGTTACGTAGTGTTGAAAACGTAAAAAAAAAGGGACAAACAATAAAAAAGCATCAAAAGTGTTGAAAAAAGGTACAAAAATGTAAAAAAAAGAAAGTTTAAAAGATTCGATAAAAAGCGTCCACAAAAGTATTGATTTTCAATTTTGTACCGTCATCTTTGAGAGGCGTTGAGGCCGCCGCTCCTCATTTGCATAAAGATGGCTGGATTCAACTTTATGCAAATGATGAGCCGGTGACGCGACGCCCTGCTTCTCCAATTCCCGGCGTCGCTCCCTAAGAAATGAACAGAAAGCGTTGAAATGACGCTGACAATTGACACACACCGTCACACACGCTTCTGGGACGCGCGGCGACATTGCTGTTGTAATCTCCGGAACGCAGCGCAGATGCACCTGGTGGAAAATAGGGGTAACTCTGGTGGAATAAATTACTTGTAGAAAGAGAAGTGTCTTAAATTGTGCAACCATCTATCAAAAGTTATAATAATAGAAAAGAGATTTGGTCATCATTATGCAACATACCAGGCTTAGTTGTGAATTTGATCACACACAGATTGGAGATGCACCATGAGAAAGTTAAGTGCTGCTGTATATTCATATGTGCTTACTGTCATTTAATGGAAGTCAACTGTTGCACTTCAGTATATCTGCTTGCTTGTTGTGTTTCCCCTGTAAGTAGTTAATGTTTGAAGACCGTGTCAGCCATAGGATATCATTTTGTTAATTGGACATGTAACAGCCCAGTAATATCCAGCCTGAGTGCTGAGAGGCTGCACACTGTGCCATGTTTCACAGTGCTGAGATCATGATGACAGACCACTGACGCCTCTGACCAAAATCTGTCTGACAGCCAGGGCAAATTACCATCATTATGATGGTTTAATGGTAAGGTGATGTTGTGCTTGTTTGTATGCAAGTGTCTAAAAGCATGACTTGGGGTGGGTGGGAGGCTGTCATTGCAGGGGTCAGTGCTTTTGGTCAAGGCCTGTTTGGATTAATGTATGGATAGAGAAATGGATGGATTATACATTCACAATCGCAATTGAGGTCACCAACTGCATGTGTTTTAAAGTTGCACTAATTCATGTTTCATTTGAACAGAGGATCAATTGACTATGTGCATGTGAAAGGGATCTTTCGACGTGACAAACTTCTAGAACAGAGAATTTTCAGGCAGCTGTTTTGATTGAAAAAGCTGTAACAAATTGACCACACCTGTCCGGCACTGAACGGTAGCCAGACACAGTTAGGAGTTGGAGTCCAAAAGCAGAGCTAAAAAGAGAGTAAACATATTGGAACTGCTATTGGAAATGAATGCTAATATTAATTTGTACCTTCTAAATGTATGAATCGGTAATTGTTGAACACATCAACCGCAGTGCGAGGGCAATTGACGCAAAAAATATCAACATTGGGCAGGGATAATTTTTTCCCATCCTGGAATGCTATGTGGACTAGCCAGACCTTCCTCTGCTCTGCAATGTGTGGATGGTCTGGCAAAGCGAGACTACTCCATGGTTAAAAGCCAAAATATATGGTTCACGAATGCTACGAATCAAATAGGCATGGCGGAATGGGGTTTTACCTCCTACACATCCTCTTTGATGATATAGTTGATTATGCAGAGTTTAGAGGCTTAGGCTACATTAACCCGTTTGCGCCAGATGCTTCGCGACGACACATCTACCGCCGGTTACTGCGTTGCGCAACTCTGAACCTCCTGCCGGCTGCTGCGTGGCGCAGCATTTTGTATTTGTCAGTCTTTTCATGACGCGTGCAGCAGAGAACGCACTGTCATTGGTTAGCATACACATGATATGCATACACACCAAAACCACCAAAATGTACCGTAGTTTGCTGAAAATCACGTTAATCAACCAGACATACATGTGCGTTTGTTTATGAATGTTTGAGAGACGAGCGAGAAAACGGCTACGAGGCAATCAGAGGAGGATTTAGACAGCGAGGGCGGGGACGTTGAGGTGGAAGATAGTGAGGAGTTTGGAAGGGAGAATGTCTTCATCATAATCTACCACTTCCTCTGTCGGAGCCGTTTTCTCGCTCGTCTCTCAAAACTTCATAAACAAACGCACATGTATGTCTGGTTGATTGACATAATTTTCAGCAAACTACGGTACATTTTGGTGGTCACATGGCTTTAAATAGCCAACAAGACCCGCCTCATGTGTATTTTGAACCAATGACCAATGATGCGTTCTCTGCCGCACGCGTCATGAAAAGACCGACGAATACAAAATGCTGCGCCACGCAGCAGCCGGCAG
>NC_045741.1:26083938-26091079 GCF_008692095.1 Etheostoma spectabile
CAACGCAGTAACCGGCGGTAGATGTGTCGTTGCGAAGCATCCGGCACAAACGGGTTAACTGGTACTGACCTCTCCAGTAGCCTCTCTCTGAATTGTCTATTTTACAAATATTCGTATTAGTTGTGTTTTATCATGTTGACGTTGGAAGGTGATGTCATGTGGCTATGTTTTCTTCAGTATTGTTACTGAGTTGCCAGTTTCCTGCCAACTCAGCTAACCCCCTGCCTACCGTTCTAGCATTGACTAGCTATCCAGCTGGCTTGTCAAAATTTCAAATGTAAACATCAAACTAAAAACAGAGGACAAGGTGGAGAAGATGAGCTAAAGCTAGCCAAACTATCTAGGCGGCCATCTCATGACTTTGAGCTGCTCATCAAGATAGTAATAATCAACTCAGCCGTCTCCTGCTGGCCTGGCCGGTCAAAGTTTTCAAATGTATCAGAGAAAACAGAAGAAAAGTTGAAGATGGTCAGATGCTACGACCTATGGCTACGATGACAACTATAAAAAACAAGACCACCAAAACATCTTGCTGTGCCTTGGAAAGGCAATGCTACAAGAATGTCACCAACAGGTTCCCAGACCGAAGCGTCTCAGACGTTCGATCGCTGATCTTTGATTATCAATATTAGACTTGTAATATTTGTCTACAACATTGTCTGCCGGGTCAAAATCAGGCTGAATTCATGTGCTCTTGGAGACACATTGATTTGATTTCTATGTTTTAATGTGAAATGTAAAAACACCTGCAAGGTTGCTTTTCTGTGTCACATTGCATCTGGTACAATAAGTTATTTATTTTAAAGACTTTTTAACAAGGTTGTATGTCATTTTGTGCATAGAGAAAGAAAAAAGCTGCATAAAAAAGCTTTCGTGGTCGAAGCTGTCAATCTTCCTCCATAATACAATTCAAATTTGTATTTCTTTGTTTGAATAATATTCAAATCTTTAATGCTAAAATGCAGCCTGTTATTAATATGTACTAAACTACTCATACTATTGCATTTTCAATGCCACTAAAAGCATGAGGTTGTTAAACGTTCTGTCCACTAGAGGGACTTCCAACATCAGCCTGGCCTTGAAGGGGACCTACGTCATGGCGCATTGCATTTCTTGCACGCAACTTTATTTACATTAATTTTCCACTACGAGCACACAGCAACAAACACAAATCAAGAGAAAACTCAGTAATTAAATATTATCTAACAAATTTTGTGAAGCAGCTCTGTTGTAAAGGCTGACAGTGCTCGGTTAGCACAATGACTTCATGTTAGAAAGCACAGCCAAAACGCTAACAGCTTTAATAATTAAGCCAAAAGGTACTGTCACTGCTATTTTTGTGATTTAAAAGCAACCTGTTTCTTTCAGATTGTCACGTTACTGAGAATCCAGCTATAAGAAGGTAATATAGGAAGTTGATGCTAACTCTGACAGCTGTATGGCAGCTAACATTAACTTTAGCTGTCTCCATGAAGCTCCACGCTAAGCTCCTATGATTCGTGATGCTGTTAGGAAACCAGAACGGGCTAACTGATGATAACATAAGCATTTTGGCTCAGCGGATGTCGATTTTAAAGTCATGTTAAAACTATTTCACATCCTTACAATTTCTAGCCACAGCCTGTCACTCTACCTATACTAATGTTATATCTCTGTGATCTTAAGACCTCACAATGCCTTGTGTTTCTCAGGCCTGCTAATGTACTGTTCATCAGACGTGACATTTGTATTCACATGCGGGTAGGCCAAGGTGAAAAGAGAAAGATTAGCTAACATTAGTCAACATATACAGGTATGTATTTATAAAAAAAACACATCCTAACAGTTATTTCAGCATTTAAATTATATTTGACATTCCTACCCTGGTCAGCATAGCTTTTTCAGTTGATACGTCAACAGTCTGTTGCGGGGATGCTATGCCCCATGTATTTTGCCTGTTACAAGCAGGTTCCAGATTTTTGGGGGCCCCAAGCAAGACTATTGTAACAAGTTGCCACTTCACATTAGCCTGACAAGCCAGACCCACATCAAGATGTTGGGTCTGTGAACTCACCATTGGCAGGACTCTATCTGAGGGGCAGGATGAACAGTTGTCTTTCAAATTCCCTCTGCATGCAATAGGATAGCGCTGCAAACAACCAGAGCAACGCTAGTTGATATATTCAACTTTTGCCGTACCCGGTTGGCAAAACTCACACATCAACACATCTTCCTTTTTTAAGAATGACTTCAGTGCTTAACTCCAAGTCTTCCAGAGTAGTGGCTAAAGACAATTCAAAAGGCTGCTGTTTGCTAGCAGCAGCAGCCATATTCTTTGTTTTCAAGTAGCAGATAAGTCACACGGAAAGTTGCAACTCTGCCATCATTAAGGTAAACCCGACAACTGACTCTATACACGATGTGATTGGCCAGCATTTGGTTTTTCCAGCTTGCAAGCCAATGGAGAGTTGCTAGATTAGATTGCCTCTAGGGTGTGTATAGATTTCAAGGCTAACTTTACATGGCACTGAACTAACTTTTAGATTGTGAATATTATTATAATACTATAATACATATTATTATTTATTGTTTATTTCTATGATTTCTACTCACATTTGTTGTTCACCCTATAAGGCTCTAATAAATATAGGCTGTATACAAAGCAACACAAATTTGTTGTCTTGTTGTCATTGCTACACAACACATCTGTGATGCATTTGTACATAGCCTATATTTATTATTGCAAATGAGTAAAGAGCACAAAACAATGACAAATGTTGCCTGAAGGAAAAATCTGTTGAAGTCTGACATATTTAGATCTCTCGGCTTATGTCTGGTGAAAAAGATCCCCCTTACAATATGCAGACGCCTCTCTATCTGTAGTCACCACTTTGTCTCACTTGATGTCCCGCCCACACCACTCTGTGCAATCTCATAGGGTACATGTCACAAGTAATAGCCAATCAACACCACTGAAGGTTGCTGTGCCTCTGAGCAAAGTGCCTTGGCTGAGTGATGCAGCTGTGTCAAACGAAGGCAGCAGATTACCACGATTAAATAAAGTGAAGTAATGAACAAAATAATTCTCTACATTTAAGTTGCAAAAACATCCAGTCTTTCTGTTGGTAACAGGGGAAAAATCAGAAAAAAAGGAAAACAGTGGTTAGGCCTACTGGATTTTTAATTCTCATGTACGCCTTTCACACCCAGGGCTCAACAAGGGTTATATCAAGGTTAGTCTTTATCAACGACGTTCCACATCTGGTATTGTTCAGGTGTCGCCGGAAATTCTGGCGGATGTCTTTCATTTGTCATTTGCCGGTTGTCCGTTACCTTTCGCTTTTTTTTGCGTTGGCATTTTAAACTCCGGTGGATTTCTGAAGACTATGGTTAACTGCTCCTCAGATTTCTGCAATGTAAATCCAGACAGCTAGCCGGACTATCTGTCCAGAGTTTTCTGTTGAACGACTAAAACAATCCAAAGAAGTTTCTTCCCGAGGCTACTTTGCAGGGCTAGGGTCGATTTCAATGTGAAAGGCGCACGACCTGGGTTGCTATCAGCCAGGGCGGGACACATTATGTGAGTGGTTGGAAATTAGAGTGGTGCACACCACACTTTGAAAAAAACAACAACATAGATTATGTTATTATCTTGCACACAGCGCAGCCCGAAGCCTGATGCAAGGGTCTTTGCTAGTTTAAGCTCAACGCATTTGGCAATTTCCCTTCGAGCGCCCACGTTGTTTAAATGGGCGTGCTGGTCTTACAGGGAGGTGTGTTTAGGTGCATTCTTGGCGTATTGCAGCTAAAAATGATTGCATCATTGTCCAACAAAAACCTGGTCTGAAGTTAGGGGACAGGCAGCTAGCAGATACTGAGGAGATGTTTTTTACAGTGGGTTCAGGGGACAGGCAGCTAGCAGATAGTGAGATGTTTTTTGACAGTGTGTTCTGAGGACAGTCAGATAGCAGATAGTGAGGAGGACACGTGTGACATTTCTTAGAGCACCTTTAAACTAGCAAAAGTGGATTCTTACACACCTTAAACGCACCTGCGCCACACGCTTCACGCCAGGCTCTTAGATCGTTAAAATAGCACCCTTTTTCTCACTGAGCTTTATGTTGGGTTTTCACAGGCAGCTTCAACAACAACAGAGCGGAGCGGTTCAATTGATTATAACAGTCCGCTGGCAGTGAGTGTCCAGAGTTGATTCCGTGAGTCAAGCTTTTCATTGCGTTAGTGGAGTTTTACAGGCAAAGCCCGGCGGGAGAACGTGAACGCATTTAAATAGGTTCAATTTATTTTCTATGGCACCAGCGATCTTACGAGCCAAACAGACGCCTAGAGCCTGCAGATCAGTGTGGCAGATGGGTAGCATGAGCTTCTCTTTTTCTCTCTGTCTTTTTTAAAATTAATGAAGCCGACAGCAAAACCTAACTTTACTTGTATTGATATTAAACAAGGAGAACGGTCTCCCCTTTGTCTTCAAATAGTCAAAAATCGACACTAGAGTAACCTACTTCCTTGACCAGCTGCTGCAATAAATATGCAGAGGAGGAGATATCAGTGTTTGATGGTTATTTAATTGTGCTTAGGAATGTAATCACTGTGAAACAATCATAATATAAGCTTTATTTTTCTCTCGCTACAATTAAAGATTCAAGTAGCAACAAAACAATAGTTCTTTCCCAGTTATCCGGGATGGTTTAAGCCTTGACTCGGCTTCACGAAAGCAGAAGCACCTAAATTACCATGGAGATATATTCTGTGCAGCTGGCCTGGTTAACCACGCTACCAGCCAGGATTTGTTAATCCTGGAGCCTTTTCTGTTCACTCAGCAGTGGTTTTCCCCTATTGTAACAACATGTACATATTGGTGTTCAGTTAAATACTGTTATTAACATTGTTATTATTTTAATACTTTGACCATTATTTTAAAAATGATTGATGTGATAGTTGTTGTTGCTGATACAGTGCTATACTATGTGCATTTTTCTATAATGATTCTAACAATGGCTGATCTAGATCTTTTTTAGATGATTTATGTATTTTTCTATTCTTTTACAATTCGAGAGGATTGTAGTCTACAATTATAAAACATATCCAAATCGTACAATCCTCCTTAATTATAGTATACTTAGTTCACTTGAACAGTAGACTACTGTAGACTACTGCACATTCATGAAAAAACAGTAAGATGACGCCTCAATATTTTGCTGGTAATGATGAATACTCAGTGTTACAGTTAAATTTACAGTGTGCATTAAGTTTATCACTTAATGGACCATTTTTCCCGGCAGACATTTTGACTTGTCATAGTAGGAAAAGCACAACTGAAATTGATAACCTTAACGATGGCTTATTTCCATCAAGTGTCCCAGTGAGCTATTTCAGTGATGCACAATACCAGGGCCTCTCCAGAGTGGAATGCAGCCATCATTAATGGTTGTGAATACATCTGTGCTTTTCCTCCTATAACATGTCAACATGTCTACTGTGGGCGGCCTCTAGCTCACCCAGTAAGAGTGTTCTTCCCATGTTGGCTGAGTCCTGCAGCGGTCTGGGTTTGAGTCCAACCTGTGTCGCCAATCTCTCTCCCCCTTTCATGTCTATCCACTGTCAATCTAATAAAGGGAAAAGCCCCCCAAAAATAATTTTGTCAACTTTGAAAAAAGTCTACCGTCTTCATAGTTTCTATATTTTGGAGTCAATTTTTCAGCGTCTTTCTTTTTTATGTTCACATATATGAGGAAGCAAAGCAGATTTGCCCAACCATGGTTGTTGCTGTGAAATTGGTGTATTGGCAAAACAGCTGCTGGGAGACAGAGCACAAATGCAGCATAGTGAGGATACAGACATTTCATACACCAGACGTTTATAACGCTGACCTGCCGATGCACATTTAACCCCCGTTGGACCCATTCAGACTCCAAGCTGCAGGGATACGCTTCATTGATAAACCAGAGAACTGTACAGTTACACTGCGCTTCATGATCAATCATAACAGAAGCTGTGTTAAGGCGTCAAAAAAACTAATTGGCGCTAAAACAAATTTGCCTTAACGCGATAACACGTTAACTTTAAAAACCCTAGTTTATATTTATTTTTTCTTTCCGTTTATATGCCAATCAACACAAGAAGAGTCATTTAACACAATATTGGATGCCATAGATCTAATACCAGCCACGAGTTACCATTAACTTGTGTATATTTTGGGCTTTGTGAATAATCTTTTGTACTTTGTACTGCAACTATTTCTCTCTGGATACATTTGATCTTAGCTTATCTGTCAGCTCGTGGCGTTCTTCTACCTTTAAAGTAGCCAATGACATTGACTAAGGCAGCGTAAAACGCAATGCTTTGAATGTGTGTTGCTGTTTTATATGCATAATTGAGAGGCAGGAAACACAGGCAGACAAAGAGAGATGACATACAACTCATACTCAGATGTGTGGTGTGTGGTACATGTCTTAGACGTCCAATGGCTGACAATTTTAGACAATGATAGGAGTCCTTGAATATCTGTTCTGAGGAAGTATCGCTAAAGTATTTTATCTGAAGCCAAGTTTTTCTGAGTGCATTAGTGTGGGCGCTGGCCACGCAACAAAAAAACTCATTGGCATGTTCAATCTTCACACTGACAAAGAAAGTATGAGATGCCCGAAATGCACTTGTCTCTTACCTTTCAGCATGAAGACTCTGAGTCAGCCTGAGTCATATCGACAGTGAAATGAGTCATACGGTACATAGTGAATTTAATAAAAAAAAATATAGATGCTTTGACCCCATTGGATCGTCATCAGGACTCCAGAAGGCATTGTTCTGACCCACCGGGTTTGAGTTGAAGCTAGAGCTGATAAATTCATTATTTGGCGTTCAGTGTTCTGATGTATTTCCTGTCATTCTTGCTACCCAGGTGTGCTTCCATTACATTTACATTTCTGTCCAGTGGCTTGTCTTCTCGCTCTTTTCTTCACCTTTCCCTACTTTGAGATATTTTGGGAAATGACTCTGATCTCTTTAAATGCAAATACATGAACCAAAGCTAGCATCCCCTGCCAGGAGAAAATTAGGGTGGCAGACTTCGATGGAAATAGTCTGAAATTAGGATTGTGCTGTGAAGAGTAGTAGAGGATGGAGGGAGTGTTTTTTTTTTTTTGGG
>NC_045741.1:26091089-26094580 GCF_008692095.1 Etheostoma spectabile
GGGGATTCAAGCCTGACAACCCAGATTAAGTTCTCAAGCAAAGAAGTTTTAGAAGAGTGAGGTTCTCAATTTAAGTGAAGGGTCTTCTATTTTTAACAATTACAAAAACAAACTTGCTTTAGTCTTGCTTTATGCCACCAGAAATTAAAATTTGCTGCTTTAAACAGGGCATTTAAAATGTCGGCTCCTTACATCTTGCCACTGGTTAGTGATGACTCATTGTATTGTTCACTCTTTGTCTTTTACAGTCTAAATTTATGCATGGGTCGGTATATAAATGTGATGTGAATGTAGTGCTCTATATGGAACTATGCTTTTGGTCTCATGCTTAAGATGTCTTGCTTTCAGCCAGCTGAAGAATATTTTCTATATTATTAATCTGAATTCACACTGTTGTTGGAAATAACGACATTCTATGTTCTATGACAAATGCAGTTTCTTTGCTCTCATTGAGAAGGTCATGTCTTGCGCCTCTGCTGCTGACACTCTGCTGCCATTGCCCTGCTGAAAAAAAAACTGAAAGGAGTTAGATGTTATTCAGAGTCAGATACATATGTAGCTCAGCGCAAATTCTTTCATGAAGACTTCTAATAGCTTCAATCACCTCTCTCTCTTCCCCTCCAATCACAGCATTGCATCTCGGCTTTTAAATCTGTTTCTCTCTCTGCTGCTGTCAGCTGTCATTGCAGGCAAAGAGTGCAACCCTCCTCCCCCCTTCCACCTCCAGTCATCATCACCCACAGCACCCTGAGTCTTCCTCCGGCAGATCGCTCCCATATACTCCTTCTGTCTTGTATTCGGGGTCCTAAACTAACATCACCAGTGTCTAGACTCCATTGGAAGGATATGTTTTGGCTTCTCTAACCCTTTAAAAAAAATATATGTATAGCGATGGAGTCTAATCTCTAAAGACTTTTCGTATTATGCATGTGTACAAAAAGCCTTCTGCAATGAAGTCTCCCGTGATTGAACTGGCTTCAGTGGCTTTTCATCATGTCCTGACCTCACTCACTCAAACATATTCATTTGTAGTGAAGCCCTAGGGGCTTTCTCTTGCTGTTACTGTGTGGTTATACCTTGGCCAAGTATCCCTTGGAATTCTGTTTGTATTGTATAATTCCTCACCGCAGAATTTACAATAAAACGAATAGTGTGTCCTTGTAGCGAGGCGGAAAGTAAAGGCAGGGAGATCATCCTGTCACAGACCTTAAACTATGTCCTTCTATTAACTATACCAACAATATTTCCTTAATCCTGTTCCCTAATCTTAACTGTGGTGTTGTGGCCTTCTGCGCACAACATTTTTCTTGTCATTGGACGTATAAACATTTGTCAAATAACATGACCCGAGGGCACCTTCTAGCTCACTATCAGGGTCTTTGCTGCATGTCATCCTTTCTGTCTCCCCCGCCCCCTTCCTGTGTATCTGCATTATCTACAAATACTGCATAAAAGCACAAACAACAATCTTTAATCACACAAGCTGTGGTCTTGCATTATTGTCCAACATCGATGCCCCTATCTGGTAATTGGCTTGAATGACTTCATGTCAGCACGTGCTTTAGTGCCTAACATTTTGATAATAATGA
Organism: Etheostoma spectabile; assembly: GCF_008692095.1. Taxonomy (NCBI): domain Eukaryota; kingdom Metazoa; phylum Chordata; class Actinopteri; order Perciformes; family Percidae; genus Etheostoma; species Etheostoma spectabile. Next base: position 26,092,679 of record NC_045741.1, read on the forward strand.
ACGTCCGTTACATTCAAGTCATTGCCAAATGAGTTCCTACAAAGCTGATTAAGACTATCAGCTCCAAACAATTCTCTCTGGATTTCTCAGCAAAGAGAAGTGAAGAGAATAACCTCTTCTGAAGGGTCCATTATGTGTTTTTTAATTCCTCCGTGTCCTCCTAGGCTACTAGCAACTGTGTAGGGGAGGGGTGGGGGCTGTTCGTGATCACAGAAGGCTTGTATCATGTAGACGCACCAACAGTTTTGTTCTCATTAGTTACTACTAGAATTACATTGTATTGATCATAAACAAGATAAGATGACACTGCATGGACTAAGGTGACACTATGTATGTGACGGATTGATTGATTGATTAATTGATTGATTGATTGAAATAAACTAAACTAAAATTCCTTATGGGGGCGACATAAACTACGCACTATAACTTTAAAACCCCTGTTGCCCTGACAGAGGCTGATGTCTTCCTGATTTTGCTTCTGTGCATGGGATTGGTGTATTACTTTTACTGATAACGTAATGATTGAAATACAACAAAACAATGTTTTTCACATAGCATGACATTTTATGAAAAAAACCATCAAGCTTTTTGAGATCATTATTATCAACATCTTTAAAAAGATCAATCAAAAAATGAAGTTAGTTATTGAATCAGTACTGTATAGTACATCACAGTAACAAGCTGTCTACACAGGATGTTTCCGGCCTGTTTTTGAGTCGTCTGTGTCATACCGCCAGCACTCTGCTATTTTGGCGGACCCTAATTATTTTTTTCATTTTGGCCGCAAGGGGACACTAGTCGGCCACAGTCTGTCATTCACCCTATGTTGGAAAGAATTATTCTAACAATCTGCAGAGTTGTGCAAGCAGCTCCTCCTGTCTGACAGAACAGATATACTTCAATTTTAATCAGCAATTATATTTCCCTGTAAACTTATTTGACAAAGCTTGAGTTTGAACATGTTTATGGAAAAGTAAAGATATTATCTCACTTATGTTGTCACTATATTTACACAGGTGTCAACATTGCTGTTCACCATCTATTCCATGTCAAATTGTTCCTAAGGTTTTACTTAGTCTCTCATATGTGCATTTTTTTTCCATCAAATCCATATCTGATTAACTCCAAAAGCTGCAGGCATACAAAGGCTTGTGAGCTGCACTGGGGAAGATTGCTGACATTTGAGAGAGCTGGTTGTAATATTTTGTCATTTCACATTAAATGCTGTGCTCAGGGATCATGGTTGCAGTCAAGTCAAATTAATGGCACGCAGCTCAAAAAGCAATATGATCTTTTCACATCATACGACATGATAATTTCTGGTCAAATTCAACACAATGGCTGCTGTTATTCCGGGAAAGCTTTTGAATTTTTTTATTTATTTTCAAAGTACAGTCATCTCTCCAGGGGCGTTTCTAAGATTTTAAGAACATTGGGGGCCTTCTGTAGGGGGGTCTTGGGGGATTGAAGGAGGATCATTGTTGGAATATTAAAAAGGGTTTCCCCTTTCTCTCTCTCTCTCTCTTTCTCTCTCTCTCTCTCACACACAATTTTTAGACACAACGTGCAGTGCGTACTCTTCATCATCAGCTGCTGTCTCTTTCGCCCTACTCTGACTTTAAGTATAGCAAAAATAATAAGTCATTTACCATTTTAGTTCATTTTGGAGTCACACCATAACGTAATGCAACATGAGGTTGATAAAATACAACGCCAAAAACAATCATGATGAAGAAATATGCACGTTGTATTGGTCATTTCTAACTTCTTACCCTTCCGTCTGTTTTGGAAAAATCCAAAAAGATTTTGGACCTGTACGCATTGTCATTTCCCCTTTCCTCCTCCCGCTGTGACTTATGTCACTCACATTAGCCACACAATCACACACACACACACACACAC
>NC_045741.1:26094590-26109886 GCF_008692095.1 Etheostoma spectabile
ACACACACACACACACACACATACATAGAGTTAGTTTGGAGACCTCTATTATTTTGACAGGCTATTGTGTTACTAAAACTATATCACATGCACATGTTTTTGCAAGTGCAACTCTAGCGCACAACCTTAACGTCATTGTTCTCAGCCACTGCCTCTGTTTGCTGATTGGACCAGTTAATATTTGGCCAGAGAAAACCCAGGAATAGATAAAGAACAAAATCTTTTTATATGTCTGTCGTACAATCTGAAAAAGACTCCCCATATCAAGAAAACTGATTGGCTGCAATAATAGTTGCATTTTGGTCTCATTTGTAGAAATTATATTTGGACTAGCGAAAGAAAGAAAGAACTACCACACTGCAGAATAGAGGTAGAGGTAGAGGTAGCGACGCATAGAAGCAGTTAGTAATTATCTTAGACCTAAAACACAATACTTCAGTGAATTTAAGGCCTAAAATTTTTATTTTGAAATTTTATACTTTTTAAGACACCGTGGAAACCCAGATATATTGTACATCACTTGCAATGTTTTATTATTATTGTATTGCATCTTGCAGAGGTGGCTTTTCACAGCAACCCTTTGCTCAGTGCAGCTTTAAAAGTGCCTATCAACCTGTCTGCCTGCTCTCTGCTGCTATATTCTCAGCGCTTTCTTGCTGCTGTCCAACACTGGAACAGATGCCCTATTGTTACTTTCTCCCATTGTTGGCCTCTCTCCTTTTCTCCCTGTCTTTCTTTCCCACCCTCCCTCTCCTTCTCTTCGTCCTGTTCCTCTACTTTTCTCTTGTAAGCCTTTAATGATGATTAGCTGTGCCGCGCTGAATGTGTCCCTATGTCGTCTCTTTCACTGGGAGCAAGTGCTGTCTCTGAACTCAGTCCTGCACTGTTAACTGAGCTATTGATTCACCTCAGATGAATGCTTGGGATATAGTTTGGGAATGTGGTTTAGGGATACAAGGTGGTGTGTGGGCGGGTAGAGGCGCCTGAATGGACTCCTGTTACCGATGACAGAGCTGTACCTCTATGTGACAGGGTTCTGGCTCCAACAAATTGCTTGTTTCTTAGATTTGTTTGATAATGCACATACACACAGTGACACAGTGTATTGACCCTATTAGATCCTCAGCGAGGAGCCAGAACATGTTTCTGAAGGCTGAAGCTTCATGAACCCTCTTTAATCATGCTGTTCACAAAAACCATTCCAGCTACAAAAAGTAAAGCACTGTTATTCGTATGTATTCCATGTATTTATCACCATGTACCCCGCAATAACTTCCACTGTATGAGGGCGTAAAGAGTCGCACAGGGACGATGTTGGGGTGATTGGCTGTGTCATAAAACACAGGGCTTTCAAGCAAGGGGGCGAAGTTTGTGTCCCCCAAGTACTACTTAAGGGAAATAGGGTTTTAATCTAAACTGCAACTTTTTTTCTAATCATAACTAGTCGTTTTGATGCCTAAACGTAACTGTCGTTGCTGCAAGACAGTCAGCAACAACAGTATTGTCGGCTTCCTCGCGATGCTCTGTACCCGGCTTACAGTCACCTTTTCTACATTAAATTTACCTGAAAACTGGCTTAACTTGTTGGTCATGTGACCGGTCGTCAGGTGAGCGGCTGGCCGTTGCTGTAATTTGCAACTCGTTTGCACTTCCAACTCAGAAAATACTGACGCTTGAGCAGTGCCTTTCAGCATCGGATACGACGCGAAAAGCACCCTTCAGCGATCCACGATCTTTTCCTAAACTCACTTGTCCCGTTCTTGTGCCGCATGTCTGGTAAACGTACGTCCCAACCAAGCATGTTTAGAGAAACAAGCGTCCGTTTTTTACACGATGGGATTGAGAATGTTTTTTAATTCCTTAAGGTATCACACAAAGTGTTGTGCATACATTTTCGTATGATATCATATGAACCTGTTCATGAGAATATGTTGCTTTAATATACAACTTTACCCACTCAGATGTCCTGGTTTAGCGGACAGAAATAGTGAAACACACACACACACACACACACACACACACACACACACACACACACACACACACACACACACACACACACACACACACACACACACACACTACTATTAGCACAGTTTTCCCCAGTCATCCTGTCTCTGTCTATAGGAGAGAGAGAAAGCCGAGAGGAGAAGGATCACTCTGTGACCAGTATGGATGGACAGATGCATGATCAGGCATGTATCTCTGCTATGCTGGCTATACGTGACACTTGCGCAATTGGTGTGTTTTCGCTGTTAGAAGTGTACTTCAGAGTGTCAGTACACTGTGACATCACTGGTGGGTGTGGTCAGATGTGCATCAGACTTCATACTTTCAAAACACTGCTTTTTCTCTCAGCCTGGCATTGACTTACTACTTCAGTAAAGAATCGGAAGAGCTCTACTAACACCGCTTGTTGAGGAAGACAGTTCACAAAACCCAGACAAATGTCATCCTCATGCTTTGGAAATTGGTCGTCAGTAATATAGTGACTCATTTTATTATTTCACTTTTTGAAAGAGGCACCCTTTCTAAAAGGTTTATAAGTTGTAACTAATAATTTATTAGCATTACATAATAATTCACTACTATTTTTTAGATCCATAATATGTTATTTCTAATCTTTTGGGTTTCTAGGTTGGAAAAAATTATTTTCCACTGGTCTCAAAATCATACATTTGATACTTGATGTAACAACGCTAATAATAACTTACCAACATTTATATTTACAGATGACATACAACGTTTAGCTGATGGCTTAAAATATTATGAATCGTTATAAATGTATAAGGAGCATTTACGAACAATTAACCATTGATAAAACCATTAGTTACAACTCATGCACCAGCTTTGAGTTAGAAAGAAGTAGCAATTTAGCAGTTCTTAGCTTCAAGGCAGCTATTGGTTAACATTTATTTGATAACATTTGGAAAATCAACTTGAGACTTGCTTCAGTCAGGCAGTTACTCATAGTGAATGTCATTTCCACAATCTCACATTTGAGATACTTGGGGCACTCTGTACTGGAGGACCAGATGTCAAACTATCATTGTGAGACACCATCATTGTAATGGATCTAAAAACGCAAAAACAATCTTTAATCAGTTTTTTGATTAGCAGGTCTAGGATCCTAATGGGACTCATAGTGTGTATTAAAGTTAGGTGCCCTTAAAAAGTCAACCAGTTTTGCATGTACTGTACCTTTTAAACTCAAGACAGGTGCTTAATTAGAGCTGTCAAGACATGAGTCATACACAATTAGACCAAAGTAATTTCTAGTACAATGAAAGGCCATACATAGTGTTCCAATTAGTGACACCTACACTCACTAATTGGTTGGTTTGGAATACTTGAAATGCCATTACAAATATAACGCTCAAGATTTGAAAAGATGTCCAATAGCTTGTGTCTGGTGTTGAACCATTGAATTGCAGGCTGTTCTCATTAACCATTCCTACGTATTGGATTGTAATTTGTATGTATTCCACTCTATTTATTTCTGTGTGCAGCACATCGACTGCTGATGTATAAGAGTGCAAAGAGCCGTGTGTGGAAGCGGTTGGGGAGGAGGATTTTTTGTCATAAAACACAGGGCTTTCAACAATGAGTTGTAACTTACTATTAGTTACAACTATTACACCATTTACAATGGGCACCTTTTCAGAAAGTGGTACCAATTTAGCGGTTCTTAGCTTCAAGGCAGCTATTGGTTCACATTTATTTGATTACATTTGGATAATCAACTTGAGACTTGCTCACAGTGAACGTCATGTCCACAATCTCACATTGGAGACACTTGGGGCACTCTGTACTGTAAGACCAGATGTCAAACTCACTCAAAATCATTGTGAGCCACCATCATCGTAATGCATCTAAAAACCTTGTTAAATCAGTTTTTTGATCAGTCTCGGATCCTATGGGACTCTTAGTGTGTATTAAAGGCAGGCGCACTTAAAAGGGAACCCAGTTTTGCATGTACTGTACCTTTTTAAATCAAGACAGGTGCTTAATTAGAGCTGTCAAGATATGAGACATGCACAATTAGACCAAAGTAATTTCTAGTACAATGAAAGGTCACACTCACTAATTGGTTATTGTAGAAAATTTGAAATAGCATTACAAATATATTGCTCAAGATTTAAAAAGATGTCCAATATAACTTCTGACTGTTGTCTGGTGCTGAACCATTCAAATGCAGGCTGTTCTCATGAACCATTCCTATGTATTGCTTATAAAAGTAATGCATTGTAATTTATATGTATTACACTTATTTATTTCTGTGTGCAGCACAATGACTGCTGATGTATAAGAGTGCAAAGTGCCACATGGGGAAGAGGGTTGGGGAGGGGGATTTTAATAATCTTGTTATAAAACACCAGGCTTTTTAAGCGTGGAAGTGGATTTCACGTTCCTGAAGAAGTTAATGTGAAAAACACAAGACTATCAACCAGGAAATGGTTCTGGTGTTTTAACACAAACCACAATTTTATAAAATCTTAAATCTTTTGGTTCCTAAGCGTAACTTTTATCATTGCATGACAGTCACCTTTTGTGAGATAAACTGCAACGGCCGCTGGAACAAAAGGGACCTCTCGGTGCTTTCTACTCGGCTCACAGTCATCTTTGCAGGCTAAACTAAACTGCAACGCCTACTTCAACGATCCAGGGTTCAAACGGTGCTCTGTAGCCGGCTCACAGTAACCTTGTCTCGGCTAAATTTAACTGTAAAGACCACTAAACTTAACTGTCATGTGACTGCTTGCCCTAATTTTGTAGGATAGCATACAAATTGTTGTGCATGAGTCCATGAGTTTTTGTAAGATATCATATGACCCGTTCATGACACTGCCTTGACAGTAACGTAATTACTAGACCACAGTGCAACATGAGTTGACAGACTAATTTGGTTACTTTTCCTCCACGCCTATGGATAGATGAGGCAGAGAAAAGGCATTCTCTTCCACTGTTGGCCCATTAAGTAGTCTACTTAGAAAATGAGCATCTTTATGCATAATGGCATATGGACAGACAAGCTCCTCCACTGTTGGTGATCTGTGGCAGACTTGGCACCATGACACCAGCTCATCATCACCTCATACCATCTTTACTTTTCATGGGCATAGCTTTAAATGTCTTTTCCTTTCTAATTAATGATGTTTTTTGGACTTTACACTGACATTTCATTCAAAATGTTCACATCTTCAAACACTTCAGGTTGAAGACTGAGGCAGATCTGTTGAATGTGAAGTATAAGGTGTGAGTATATGCCTGTACATATGCCTAGTCGCGTACAAATGAGAAAGCAGGCTCCTCCAGTGCTGGCAGTTCATTGCCTGCTTGGCAGCCTGACCACAGCACATCATACCTACCTCTGCTTCTGCAGCTCTTCTCCAAATGTCTTTTTTCTCTCTTCAGTTTAGATCAGTTACATTTGTGTTTGTACCTTGCCCTGAGGGCCCCTTTAATGTTTTCTCACCGATATCCTTAAGGGTGGCCAAGTGTGAGTTTAAACAGAATAAATTCATTGATTTGTAAGTTATGCAAAAGGAAACAAAAAAATGTTGTATGTGATTTTACCATCTAGCTAATGTCTGTGCTGCTACTTTAAATTCCAGTTAGCAGATGTTACTTTGCCATCAGTACCTTTTGCTTGTTAGGGCTGTAAGGATCTCTGCAAGGTGATCACTGAAAAATACAGCCAACTCCCTTATTAAAGGAATACATTAAGAGTCACACATTTAAAAAGTGTAATGTCTCACATTGTCATTGAAACAGTCAGGCACACCTCTCCACATGCTAGCTCATTATCTTAGAGCTTTCAGCACCAATTGGTTGAGATGAGGACTCTAGACTGGCAATTCTTTTTTGACAAATGTTTTGAGTTTTTCAGTTACAATTCAAAGACACAAAACAGAGCAAAACAAAACAATGCACGTCAATAAGAACAAATAGGCATTTGAAGATGTTCCAAATATAGATATGTTAGTGGCATGTTCTACTGCTATGGTAACACACTGACTCCCATCGTGGCGTTTAAGAAAAAAGGAATAATATTAAGGAGTGACAAACAAGTACATGCACACATGGATACACTGTGTCCTAAATGCTCCCACCTTCCAAAATATGATCAGAGATGAAAGAAAAAGGAAACCGGTAGACTACAAAGCTGCAATAAAATCACCCCCCCTCCAAAAACTGCAAAAAAGACCCCAAATCTTTACAAAAGTGTTATATTTCACCTTAACAACATATGTAAGTGTCTCTAGGGCAAGGCATTGCAGTAGCCCTTCAACCCAGCTTTGCTTGGTTTGTCTGTGAATAGATTTCCATGACAGTGCAATTTTATGTTTAGCTTCAAGAAGACAAAATATTACCATATTCTTCTTGCCAGTGTCTAGTCTGCAGCTTGCTGGGAGACATCCAAAAATACAAAGTTTTGGACATAGTGGAAGTCTTCATTGATTAACAGATAAAATTGTATTGACCTCTTTCCAAAATTCTTGAATGAGGGTGCATTCCCAGAGGCAGTGAAACAAGCTACTCTTCTGTGTACCACACTTGAAGTATCCGGTGTATTAGGGTGAATGCAATGTAGTAACTCCGGGGAAATGTATGTTCTCATCACCCACTTATACTCGAGGAGTTTGAATTTAGTTTTTATTGTTTTTACTTGGCACTGGAAACATATATCCTGCCATTCTTCTACAGTGATTCCTTCCATAAGACACCATGCTAATCTTGTATCCTCTGAGGATTCTCTTGATGCAGCTAGGATAATATGATCTGTCTTCCTTATCTGAAAATACTTGAAAAAATGTTTAGAGTCTATACCAAATTTTTGCTTAATCTCATTAATTATAATTTAAAACCAAATCTGAAATTTTACCAATACCTCTGTCTGCCCATAACTTAAAACCAAGTTCCTTAGTACTTGGTGTTTCTTTTTCCCCCAAATAGGTAAGAATTGTGAAAACGGAGCATTTTCCCCAAGATGACTTAACATCTCATGCCATAGTACAGTGTCAGTGTGTTTCTAAAAAAGGGGTTTGCAGTGTGTTTTACAGAGTGGATGAGTTTTCTGAATAAAGGTAAAGGTTTAAGGGGATTTTAGAAGTTGTTTTTTCTCCTATCCTTATCAAGTGCAGCAGAAATCGGTGTTCAAACCAACATGAGGCGACTGGCAAGTCTAAGAAACTGAAGCTGAAGGACAAATTATGAAACTCTTTTACCCAGTACTTGGCGAAGAAAAACGGCCTGCTAAAATTCAAAATGTCCCTTAAAATACTTTCAGTCAGCATGATGAGGCTGCTGCATGATGAGAAATCCTAATCATGCGTATCGTTCAGACTTTCAAGCTTTCACCCATACTCTCATCTCTTTCTCTCTGTTCGTATTCAATGGCTTCTAATGCACCAAAGCTCAAAACCAAGCTTAACAGTAGGCAAAGTATTATCCCTTTTTCATGTGAAATCTCATTAAATTAGCTATCCAGTTTCTGTGTTTCTTACCATCCATTTGCCAGATGTTTTTAGTCCATTATCATTACCTCTCTCCAACCCTGTAAACTTGTTTTCTGCCAAAACATTGTTGGTGCCGGGCATCAAGTGGCTGTCCTTTGCTGGAAGGTTATTGATGCGTTGCTAATGAAAGGCCTATTAAAGGCGAGCATATTGATCCGCTGAGGGCCTGATGACAGTATCATTGCAACAGGGACACAATTGAAAAAGACATGCCCTGCCAAGAGGCTGAAGAGTGAGGATAGAATAATCATTTTATATACTGCTCAACCTTTGTTCTCGCTATTTATTTTACTCTAGTTAATATCTCTTATATTTCTCCCTGTCCTTCTTAATCTCCCATTTGAATGCAATTGATGTTTTTTACATGTAAAATGAGTAACAGTAGAGTAAATATCCAACTGCCATAGTGTACAGTGAAGTATGCTAACTTGATCCCTGTCTGTTTCATAATTTGTCATGGACCTTTAGTAAGGTTAAGGATCCCAGCTTCTTACCTGTTCCTCCATTACCCACTAAATAGATAAAATGACCGCATATGCTTGAGCAATCATGCATAGTCACTGAGTTTGTTAGGATACTAGTGCAGTGCCTGTTCAAGACGTGCCTGTTTGGAATGGGCTGATTGCTTTGCCTCTTGAATCGCTGCCTGCAGCATTCTCGGGAACCATTTCACTCCGAAATAACTTACAGAAGGACCCCAAAGCGCTGAATATGCAACTGTTGGCCTATACTACTTACTATGTACTTCAGACATAATCATTTATGATAATAATACATGTAAAGATTTCTGCAGTGATAACTCTGCAGAGTTGTCAAATCCTGTCTCAAATCATTATAAACTAGAGCTGCAAAGATTAATGGATTCATTGTCAACTATTAAATTAATTGCCAACTGTTTTGATAATCAATTAACCCTGCAAAAACCAAGGCATTTCTGAGCGTGTTTTGCTCCTGTCACATTATTACACACTGTGGGCTCATTTGTCACTGTATCTACAAGTCTCGCATCTCAAATTAACAAGCACAACCATTGCTAGAAGCAGGAATAGCTCCTACATATCTTTTGAGCACTGTTTCACAGATATAATGGCATAAAACACATTTAAAAAAAAGTAAAAATGTAAGATGAATTCCTTTTAATAACTTTTTTTTTTAAATAGAAAAAAAGTTGGTTCAGGAACATTTCCCTAAAGGGGACACGTTTATGTAAAATACAGGAAAAATATTATTTGGCTGCACATAATTCACACGAAGTGGTGGTGGAATGTAACTTACATTTACTCAAGTAATGTACTTAAGTAAAAATGTTAACGTACGTTACTTAAGTCTCTTCTTTTCATACCACTTTCTAATTTCTACTTTTTACTCCACTTCATTCATCTGACAGCTTTAGTTACTAGTTTTGCATTGAGGACTTTGACTTTTAATACGTTTTACATTGTAATATTGATACTTAAATACCATACTGTAATGGGAAAATTTCATTTAACCAATGATTTTCATATTAATTATTCATAATAAGATCTCCAATGCCTCTCAGAGTATATGAATCTTCTGAATCTGTCCCTTGTGTGTCCAAGTGTCTTGACCGGTCATTCTATCTTAAGCAACATTTTCAATGTAGGACTTTTATTGTAACTTTTTTCTAGGGTGAATGGGTTTTCCTTTGGCTATCTTTTAAACAAAACATGCTACCGGCGAGATTTGGGGATAGGATGGTTAATCGGCTTGAGTTATTTTTTATGAAAAAAGAGTAAAACGTCTTTGAGTCCATCTTATTTAATGAGAATATTTTCTAGTTTCTTCACTCCTCTGTCACAGTAAACGAATATACTTGAGTTGTGGACAAAACAAGAAATTTGTCCCCTTTGGATTCGGGAAACACTGATCCACATTTTTCACCATTTTCTGACATTTTAGAACCCAAATTGAGAAAATATTCTACAGATTAAGCATCAATGAAAATAATCCTACAATAAAAATAAATGTTAGTTGTACATAAACCACTTGCAGTGTTTTGGAGTCTGATAAGATTTCCAACCTCTAAATCTTTTGGTCTAACCTGACTTCTTTGGTTGCATTAATGCAGATCCTTATGTTTTAACGCAGGGCAGGTTTTTCATCTGAAAGCCTGCTATCGGACTGTAGTAATCTCTGTAATTTACTGCATTTATACTGTCCTCAAATCTACTCTTCTTTACTACAGCCCCCACTCTTCCTGCGGGAGATGGTTAAATTGGACAAGTACTGTTACTCACTTTTGTTTTCGCCGCACATAGTGAACGCCGCTCTGCGGTTTGAACACCCTGTGTTTTTTTGTTGACACTACTAGTATGAGAATAAATGGTCACATTGCAACACATCTGAAAAGCTGTACACCTTTAGGCTACGATCAGACCACAGGCCTTAATGCTCAATTCCATTGTATTGCATCCCCCTTTTTAAATGCATGGATGTAGTAAAAGAACCAAGAAGATGTAACTGTTATGTCCTGCTACTTTCTACTGCTAGCTACTATCAAATAGCCGGCAGTTTGGGAACAGAGACGTTAATAAGGTTACTTCCATGTTTTTAGGCTTTACAGCATATAGCCCTTGGATGTATTAAATGATAATACCAATAATGAATGACAGTCATAGAGCCATTATTACAGCCACAGGACCTCTGGATAACGTCGTATGAGCCTGCAGTGCAGGGCCAAATCCCAAAGGTCTGCTTTGCGTTCATTATGCAAGTTCATAATTTCCTTATGAAACAACTCTGGATTTAGCTATTAATGCATGTTACAACTTTTAAAACATGATTTAAATAAGGACGATTAAGGTGTTCAGACTGGTAAGTTGACGTACTTCAAAAAATATATTCGAAGTATACTTTATTATCCCAGAGTTGGGAAATTTGTTGTTTGTCTGATCTGACCGTCCAGACTAAGGGTGAACTTTTTTTCAAAATCAGACCTGTAACGAATTAGGACCACATATGAAAGTGGCCCAATCAGAACTAGAAACGATTGGATGCCATATGACTGCGGCTGTTCAAACTCTCATTAAAACATTAGATACAAGCCCAAAATAATAGGATTTGGGTCACTTTGGCCTGCAGTCTGAAAGTAGACTGCACTTGGACCACCTCCCTTTACAGTTCCCATTGTTATAGGACTTCAACAACCAGTTTCTTTCAGACATTGCCCGGATCCAGTGTCCAACCTCTGAGGAGGAGCTGTGAGCTTACTGTATGATTCACTCTCCACACCTCTACATTGAATGCTATTTCAGAGCCAGATTGCTGTGATGTTGTTACATTGGTAGTTTGCAAATCCTGCTCATGTCACAAGTAAAACCTAAATTGAGTGTATTCTTAAGAAAGAAAAAAAAAATCTGTGACTTGCATAAGTCATAACTACCAATATAATAAAATATAATGCAGTCCTTTATGTGCAGGAGTAAAATTTTAGCCCACCAGCAAACCCTGCCAGATTTAAACCCCTGTCTGTCCAAAACAAGCCAAGTTAAGCATAGAGAAAAACAAGCATTCATTTTTTAATAACCAGTATAATAAACAAGCTAAACTTGTCTACCTTTGTTTTAATGTTTTTTTTATGTTAAGTGATTGTATACATGGTTGATATTAAGAAGCATCATATTAGATGCAGAACACAGGTTTATTACCTTTTGGCATGCATCTGCAAGATGTCACACGGTGTGTAGTATTTATTTAATGATTAAATTGCTCGCAATTGGAATACATACTATTAAATTCATTGAAAATATCAAGTACAGTATGTCTACTACTGCTGCTGCTGCTACTACTACAACCTCTTCTATTAATACTACCACTAGAAATGATAAAAAAAATGTAGGGGAAAATCAGGTAACTCTATTACCCTATTTAGCATGTATAAGTACACTTCAAGCATGTACCCGCTGTAATAATGTAGTTGTACTCAGATTAGTGTTTGTATTTGTCAACTATTATAACTGTGTTTTCTATATTGTCATTCCTGATTTCTTTACACACAAGACTCCACTCTTCATTAAGTAGTTAACAAATACATTAATGAAGGGTTTTATCTAATCAAAAGGTAAAGATTATTAAGGAGAATCTAGTCTTGCATTGCAAGACCTACCTCCACAGCGCGTTGGAGTAAGGTCTGGATAGAAGAGAAAAAAACATTCTAGGTTTATTGCTTTTATTTAGATCAATCACAGGCAGTGGCTCTGCAAAATAGTCTCGGGAAGGAAGTTAACAGGTTCAAACAAACAGTAACGTGAGCTGTAGTTAAATCAGCTGGATACATGCACCCTACGCTGTAGTCTGACGCAAAAGTTTAACTACACATCACTGGAAATGCCCTTCTGCTGATCCAGACTGTGGAGAATCAAAAGGTATTATTATGAGGTTCAGTTCATTTCACTACACTTGGTAACAATTATCATCATCAATAAATTGTAAATTGATAGTTAATCAAACTTTAATTGGTAGTTATTTCTCTGTTAAAGTGACTATATGTAACTTTTTAATGTTTTTGAAACTGTGTAATGTTCTTTCTGATGATAAATGACTTGTAACAGCAAACAAGACTAACTTAGAAAAGTACGCTGTTTTTTTAAATTTAGTTTTTATTAATGCCTTTACCCGGGTAAGATTTGTCCCGCAAAGTCACAAAATGATTTGCGGAAGGTAGACGGTGCTACAGGAAACCATTCTGATGGGTCATAGATTTCAGCATAACACTGGAAAAGCCTGTGTAAGTGTATCCAGCCAGATAAAGTGTAGCATGAGATTTCCTTGTATAGGCCTAATTGTATTTTAAAATTATATTATCTGCTGTAGTTATGGCTGATACTGGAAGGGAATTAAAAAAACAACAACTAACAGCTTAAAGGGAAAGTGACAGACGACGGGCAAAGTCTGGTGAGTCATATTCTGTTGGGCTTTTAACAGATGGAGACAATTGTAAATGGTTCAAAACAGACCCTGAATTGGCCCCTCAGTTTATTCCATTTAGTCCGTGTTTGTGTTGGCTTACAATTGTCTTTCACTTGTTCTTTCATAAAGTTACCTGTGTAAAGCATCCTTGGGTTTCATGATATAAGCTATATGAATCTAAGTTATTAGATGTTGGTTGCTCCTATTGGCTCGTAACACAGTGAGTGATTCCCAGTTTAGCTCTTAATAATATTAATAGAGATAATAATAAAAGAGATGATTACTTGATTTGTTTGTGCACTCTTAATAACTATCTAAATAATATTTATGGGTGCTTTAAAAAGTATTTACAAACCATTACAAAGTATAATAATCGTCAGTTGGAACTTTATAATATTCATTAAAAATGTTTTTAGACAGTTTACAAATTATTTCTTGGTCATTAACAAATATAACAAATGTTATGATGTGTGCAGCAATACATTGTGCACAAATTAAAGCATTTTCTAATAATTAGTAAGTTGTAGTATTATTAGGCCTTATTATAATTTCATTTTTTTTGAAACCTTACATTAGAGTATAGTGTGATTAATGTGGGTTAATACTATCTCGAAAGTAATATAACATATTTCCTTTTGACACTGCTACCTTTCTGAATATCCAGCACTACATTGGTATCAATGCAGAGACAGGACATCCAGTATATGCACATCATAAGCCACTCATCTTCTTATGATGTGTCTTTTCCAAAGTTCCATAATGCTTTTTTAATAAGCAAGTATAAGGGTTGACTTGAGAACAAAACCAAAAACAAGTAATAATCCAAAAGAGTATACTTTCACAATTGCATACTCAGTCACACATAAACTGAGAGCACAATGGCATTTGAATTAATTTTGCCAATGAATAAACATGTGCTCACAATACCGTGACAACAGAGAGTTGTGTATTGTAATGTGTGCGCGTGTGTCTGTAGTACCACTGGGAAAAACAGCAAGAGATCAGTTCCAAACACGCACACACATACACACACACAGAAAACACACTGCCGAACAGGTTAGATGAGTGCTTGTTAGAAAGGAGGAAGGGCTACGCTAATGTCAGTACAGAGAGAGAGAGAGAGAGAGAGAGAGAGAGAGAAGCTAGCATTCAGGTGGACAGTTTGACTAAAACACAGTCAGGGCAGACTAACAGGCGTGAAGGTGAGCCCTAAGGGCAGCCAGTTACTGTAGACAGGTAAACAGTCATACAGGTAACCAAGCAGTGTTTCGTAGGCAGGCAGTGTCGGGTAACTCTTTCTGCCTGCTGTAGTGTATTAGCTGGAGAAACACAGGCAGAAGCAGTAGAAGCATAGAAAAGAAACTATTAGAGCAGCCTATATCCTTTGTGGCCCCCTCTTTGAGGCATACACACAGACTGAGGCAACTACTGGGGCGCCATCTCAGCTATGCAAGGTAAATGTATAGATTCAGTTTGCTTGCAGCTCATGTACTTCAACTGGGTAAGTGGATGTGCTCTTGTTTTCCCTAAATTTACATAATAAGTTTCTTTCTTTCATCCATCACTTGCTGTGTTTACCTGCTGCTGGTCCTTCTCTGGTTAAAGAGTCATTCAGGGTAATCACTTTACATGAGCCCTTTTTGCTTTGAGATTGAGTCCAGCAAACAAGTTAACAATATTTTCCTATTTATTTAAAACAAGCAGTAGTGGCTTAATTTACTGTAAATACATGGGAGGTAAATTAAGTGATGCATGCTGTCATGTTTGACATCAAAATCTACCCATAATGCAGTGTGAGTTTGATGGTGGAAAGCATGAGGGGAAGTAGCAACAGAGACCAAGTTTCTCACAGTTGGAGTTTTGCAGGTTATTGCGGTTCAGTTTAATTTTGCCTCCTGATTAAGCAAGTGATTGGAGCTGTTAATGAGTGTGTAGGTGGACCCGTTACCACGCAACCCCCAGCACCAAGTAAGCCCCGTCATTGTGTGCTGTATGTATTTGTACCCTGTCCTCTAGAGGTTCCTCCTTAGTAATATTCAGAGAGCCAGAGGGAGTGCAAAAGGACTTGCAGTACAATGTTGCCTACCTGCTGTGGTTTTGTCTTACCGTGTTTTGCATGTGTCAGGGGTAGAATGTACACACACGTACACAGACAGCCGGGGGTTTGTATTTAACAGGTGTTATGGCCGCAAGCACTGTTTCCCTGTGTGAGAGAGAGACAGAGGAAGAAGGAAGAGGTAGAGGGGCTGCTTTTTTAATCTAAAATATTACTCATTCATCTAAAAGAAAGGAGCACAGAGGACTTATTTAATAGAAACTGCAAGGGCACTATATTTCAATGTTAATGCAGTGTGAATTTTCCTAGTCAGGAACTATTTCTTTCTGATTACTCCGACAGCGAGAATGCAGCACAAATGCCCTATCTTGCAATGTTAACGAAAGTGAAAAATAATTTGTGTGTCCGCCCCATGATTCAGCTCCATGAAAATTCAGTTCTGTAGTTTTTTTCCTGTAATCTTGCTGACAGACAAACAATCAAACCAACCAACCAACCAACAAACAGACCAACCGAGTCGAAAACATGACCTCTTTGGCGGAGATAATATGCACAAAAAGCAATCTTTATGAAAATAGTGAGGGTGATGCTCGGCAGCGGAATGCAACTGTGTACAATTTACTCGAGAACTGCACTTAGCTCAAATTTGAAAGTACTTTTGCAGATTCAGATAACTTGCATAAATATGATACATTGCTATAGATGAAGGTACATCAGTACATCAGTATATGAGTATATATAATATATATATATATATATGTATATTATATATATATATATATATATATATA
>NC_045741.1:26109896-26117396 GCF_008692095.1 Etheostoma spectabile
ATATATATATATATATATATATTCGTTCAAATGTTGCTTACATATCAGGTTATCAGATCAGTATAAAGTCAATGTATCTATATTGTATATGATAATGTATGTGATAATAAGACGATAATTAGGTACTGATAAAGAGGATGGATGGATAGTAAATCTGAGAGGACACATTCTGCATAAAGAGTACTTTGCTGACATACCACTGCACTTTTAGTTAAAGGGTGGTTTAGTAGTGCACCTCTATAAAGTTGCGGGCACTTGCAAGACCATTATTTTGAAAAGAATGGTCAAAATTGATGCAGCAGAGGTTGTGATATGCTTTATTCCCAAGTTTGGGTCAAGCTCCAAAAATGCTGGATTCTGCATCTTCAATTGTGCAACTATCAGTAGTCATGTTTTCATCTAATTATCAAGTGAGTTTTAAGCTAAAATTTAAAAATGCAAATTAGAAGCGTTTCCATCAACTGGTTTAAAGCGAATAAACTAGACTACGCAAAGTAGTTTGGTCACAGGTTGGCGTTACACATGGTTGAAGATTGCAAACCGGCTTGCTAAATCAAAGAGTTTAGAAGCCAAATTCTTTGGCTAAATGAGAGAGGTAGCAAAGACTGTTGGTGTCAACAAGACAACCATTCACCGCTGTGTATATGCAGTGTACGATTCAAGCTGTTGAACCAATTCGTCAATTTACCCGACATGGCTGAGGCCCAGGCTATCGTGGACCACAACTCCACTATGCACCTAGTACCACAAGTGCACAATGCACTGGATGGGACCCATATCCTGATCCTTCCTCCATCCGATGGCTACCGGGACCATAGTCATCTGAGTTACTTGTTCGCTACGTCACAACTCATTCGGCAAAGCTGTTTCCATCTCCCATTTTGCGCAACTCTTTTTCAAAAAAGGCAAACACCACCTCAAGCAAGCGCAAAAACCTTTTTGATAATTTGAGGATGTTTTTTTTTTTTATTTGCCATTTCCATCCAATGTTTTCTAAAGCTATACTTTAAAATGCGCATAAAAATACGTTGATGGGAACATGTCTAGTGTCTCTTCACAAGAGTCTCGTCGCCTGTGGACTTTCTTTCTTTCTTTTATACTCTACACATTCAGCGTGAAACTCAGGCCTATTCTTTGAACTTTGCAGTCTCCAAATCTAAGCCGAGCTAATGACATCATCAGGGATATTTTCTTACAACTTGACAAGGCTCCACCAGATCCACAGAAGTCATTACACAACTGAGTAGCACCCCCCTTGACTAGTAAAGTGACATTTCTGTGTAAAAGTGGTAGAAATGATCTTTCAGTTGCAGTTTTGAAGGCAGTACTTGTAAGGACTGGGTAATGGTACTCGATACCTTTTAAGGTATTGACCAAAATAACATAGTATAGAAAATTCTTCAGTCAAACAATACACACACACAACTATAGAAATCATTTTTCTACCCTGATCTAGATTAAAAAAGACTATTTGTGTGGTTTTGCTCACAGCCAATCACTGCAAGTGTTCTTCGATTTAATGCAACATGTGATTGGCCCACTACTATTTTTATAACAATACCCAACCCTTTAATTGAACACCATAATGTGGCAATTAACCCCTCATGCTAAAACAAACATGAGTGCAGCAACAGCAAGTATGGAAAACAGCAATGCAAATTATTAAAATAGAAGCAAAATGTTCAATAAACTGTAGATTTTGTTGTCGTCACTTCAGCAATGCAATATTGTACTTCCAAGTCAAAGGTCCTGGAGTCCACATATAAAAAAAAAAAAATAATAATACAATTAATGTAGCAGAGGCTAATATGTCCTCTGTCTTAGTACTTAGTATGTGTCAAGGTCCTATAATGAAGCTAAAAAAAATGCCTCTTTATGAGATTATTATTGCCTAGTAAATATTTCCCTCATCTTTCAAACACTCTTTCTCCAACAAAGACAGTAATTTACTAATAAATAATACTGTTGTATTCAGAGGCTGAGTACTACTCCACATGACTAGTAAACTGAACCCTTTAAAAACAATCGCAATAAACGTTTGTTTTTATATGAAATAGTAGTGGCATTCAGTGGCTTTACGCTGAAGTATTGCTATCTAAGCTTAAGTTAAGGATCAAAACACTTCCTTCACCATTTATGATGCATATCTGACCATGAAGCAAACGATCCTTTTCTTACCATTTACAATGACGTTAGTCTTGCCATGCCAGACCTCCAGTTCTCAACTACACTTTGTCAGTGCTGGAGTATGGTCTGGTTAATCACTTTTCTTTTCTGGGAAGGGGGTCTGAAATGCTCTGGTTTGTACTTCTGAAACCAATGGCAAGCATTCTGGACGGTGCTTAGCCCCGGATGCAGCGACAGTGCCCTTGCAAAATAGATGGTGGAGATAGCGAAAGAGGAAGGACATTGTCAGGCTTTATCCCAGCACTGTACATCCCGTAAGCCAGACTACTTTTAGGCAAATCTTCTTTTTTGTTCCTGCCTTGGGTGATACATTTTTATCAGTATTTGCCCACAGACAAATTATCCAGGGAACCACTATTTTACCAGCTGAGGTTGCTGGGAGTTTTGTGATATAACGGTGAAACTCTAGACAGCCGTGGTTTGAGCAGTCTGGGAGAGACAGGGAGATAGTCTTTTCACAGTGGATTGATAACAGAGCTGACTTCATACACACTAGTCTGGCTATCACCAGACCAAGCCAAGCTCAATAGATTTGAGATTGAACATTGGTCTGGGGAGTCTCTGTATGTTTTCTGCACAAGAGGTGTGACCAACGGGCATAGTTCAAATGAATGTACGCAAATGGATAATCCGTGAACCAATCAGAGCAACAATCCGGGTGACATAGAAGCGAGAGCGGCATCAATGGGTTGCTGCGTTTGGTGGCGTTCGGTGGCCGCTATGTTGAATGTAAACAAGAAGCTGCTTGGTTGCTTCTCTATCATCATTGAGTTAAACCCGCCAATATACCAGGTTTCCAGACCGAGCTGCAGGGCAAAATCAAATCGCCGACAGAGTGGGCGGGGTTTATCCAGTCTAGGCTCACACAGTTTATTGTAGGTCCCCTTTACATGAAAACTCAATATATCCTAAACAGCTCAGTGCTGATGAATCCTGACTGCACAAAGCCTGTTGGAAGGCTGAATGAAAAGAAAAAAACATCACATTTGCAGTTACAGTAAAATAATAAGTTTTACAGTTTACAGAAATCTAAAGAGGTATTGGGTTCTGAGGTTAGAGGCCGAATTCTGACTTTACTTCAAAGATTCAAGAATAAAAAAATTAAAGAATGAAAAGGCATGAATGGAAACACAACTCTCAACACTAGCTGCCTCTTTTTTATCAGTGTCATGGCAACTTTACTACAGTTGTATAACTGCTTTAAGTCATCTTATGCTTTGTGTGTGGGCTTAATTGAATCATGAGAGGCTAAACTTTCAATCAATGTGTCGAATGACCGTCTATTTTGAAGATTTATTGCTTAAAAGTTCTAACAAAGTTTATGAGTGGAGGTATAAGTGACGCCTCAGCGTCGATCGAGCAGCCCAGCATCTGATTGTATTGATAGTTGACCTTTTTTATATCATAGCCATGAGGGTCTGTGAGGGTCCATGTGACATAAATATCATCATATACTTATGTCTGGATGTCTGTAGCCCAGAATTTAAGGAACATCTACACATTTGTGTATGTCTCCATGCACAGACACTAATGAAGTATAAACAGAATCATTATTTTGGAGTACATTAGAACCAAAGTCAAAACCATGCTTAAAATAAATAATGCAGCCATTGTAATCTGTACTGCAAAAGTGTTTTTAGGTTACATTTTGGTACAGTACAGTATAAGTCAGACTCAGCACAACACCAAAGAGTGTTACATCGTCTGAACAGCTGGCTGTGTATCACAGTGTAACACAAAGTTGCGTCAAAAAAACTTAAGACCAAGTGTTTTTTTTCCTGCTTTTCACCAAACAGCAGAGAAACATGACAAACTTAGACATAGTTTTCCCTGTGGTACTGAGGTGTGTGTGTGTGTGTGTGTGTGCGTGTGCATGGACAAGTTATTTTTAAAGTGTCTTCCAGCCTCTTCAGGTCTTTAGATGGATATTTTTACTCAAGCTTTATATTATTCTCTAAGTCATATTGACATATCATGTCTTAGTTTAATCTTTAAAAAAAAAAATCATTTAACCATTTTTAACTTGTAAGTGTATTCATGTGATACATGTAGGCTACATTTTTCTTCTGTACTTTTCTTTCTGCACTTTAGAAAGGCTCCTTTAATACAAATGGCACATTAATATTTCCAGCTTCCTGACATTGTTATCCACCTGCAGCTCTTTGATTTTCCCCATCTCTCTTTTCTCTCTCAGCTCTTTTCTCCTCTTAATACCATCTGACATTCCTTACCTGCAAGCAGACACGGTATCACCTGTCGGCTATTCACTTTTTCCTTCTGCAACACGATCTGATGTGTCTCTCAGACAACAAAAAAGGGAACAGAGGAAAAGACAGAGGGAGGGAGGCAGGGGGAGAGGAAGGAGATGGGAGGCTGGTGTGCGGCACAGTATCTCAGAGCATTCTCTCTGTTATCTGCTCTCCATGTGGGAGAAAAGCATCCCACCTTCTTTATTATCATCAAGCCATGATAAGGACGGTCCTGACTACTCACCTCTGCACAAAGCAAGCTGATATCCCAAGGCCATGTGTACGTGTGTGTGTGTGTGTGTGTGTGTGTGTGTGTGTGTGTGTGTGTGTAGAAGCACAAAAAAAAACCAGGGGATATCTTTTTTTTCTCTCAGGAGTTGATTTTGTTGAGGTTTTGAGCTATCTGCACAGCTCACCTCAGTACAATGGAGCATTTAGATGGTGGCATCAAAATATGACTGAATTCCAGTAAGAAGTCAAACCTCTTTTTCCAAAAAATAACACTGCTCGCTTCTCAAGATAAACAGTAGACCTGGCTGTTCACTTCAATCCCCTTGTGTGGACGGAAACCATCTGTAGGCATGCTTCAGAACAAAGTAGTTCACCTGGAAATGCTTCACAATGACTTTGGTTTCTTGGGATTTCCATTAGCTGGGCTTTCATGAATGACTTACAATATGTGACATAATGACAGACAACAGATAAAGGGACACATGAATAATCAGACAGAAAACTGAAAATGGTTGGCCTTGTCTAATCTCGTGAATTCAGGGGTCTCTCAATCAGGGATTTATGTTTACTTATTGGTGGAGAAAGGGACCCATGGAATATTGTATTTAATCATGTCACTACATGCTAATTGGTTTGCTTTAGGTAACATGGGGCTGTTAGCAATGTTGTTGGTTGATAAAAAAAAGTTGGTGGTCACTCCATTATCATTAAATAAGACATGCTAGTTTACACTAAACCGGACTTAGATTAAATAAAAGATTCAACAGTTTCGTAAACTGTTTTCACTCCGAAGCCGTAAAAACACGGACGCCTGGGCAGTGGCTGTCAGCATCAGATACGACGTAAAAAGAACCCTTCAGTGTGTGTGTAGAACGCACCGTGCCGAGCAGCAAGCTTTTTTGCAAAGAGTAAAATAACATCACTGTGCATACAATGTCTGTATGCTAAATGTGGATTGAGAGCAAGGTGGGATTAGCTTTGTTTAGCACAATGACTGGAATTTAGGTACACAGCTAGCCTGACACCTACAAAAACATGTTTAGTTTGAACACAAGCAGAAATATAAAAATTGTTGACACTCTAGAAAGCCACTGCAAGGGGCACAGTAAAAAAAGAAAAAAGAAAAAATGTATCTTCATCTGCAAATCTTGTTATTTTGTGCAAGCATTTGCATCGTAGCCACCTCCAGTATATAAGCAACCTGTTATATTAATAATTCTTCTTTAATTATTTATTCCAGCACCATTTGCACTGTTGTATTGCACTATTGTCTTACTGTTTACAATGCTCATAAAACTGTTGACACGTGAATGCATGAGTATGTATATTTGTATACATAATTTTTAAATGCAGTCATATACATACTATCTGTACATAGTAATCCAGGTGGAAAAGTTGTTGCATTGATAAAAACGAACTGCAACAACGTGGAAACGGCATTAGCGGATAAATCATTATGTACACTAGTCATGTCGAGAAATTGGAGTGGACAAAAAAATGTGGCAAACAAAATGAAGAGAAGACTGTAAATCAATTACATGAAACAATCAAACATTATTTATTTCTTGTTCATGTTTGTTGGTTTATCTGTCTGTCAGCAGCATTATGGGTAAAAACTGATGGAAGGGTGTAGCATTGGCCAAGCAAGATTCTGGACTGGATCCGAAACACGAGGCAGATACAATAATTTTTTTTCAAATTGCGTGATAGGTTATTCGAGATGCATTCGCGGGGCTTCGGATATTTCATGGCTCATCTGAACTGATGCCTTTGCTTTGATTGTCATAGCTATCAACGTGTTGTTTAAACGCTCTGAGCAAGAAATTACAACATGTCTTCTGCGTAGCGTCCATGTGGTTTCCACATTAGGATGTAAAGGTCATGAACACACCAATGTTGTAAGAACGCTTTCCCAACTCGGGAAATGTGCCATCCATTTCAGACGATTCATAATATTTGTCAGATTTGATAAAAAAATTGGAAATATGTGTTACAGTACAGACAAAATGCGCAAGTCCCCTAAATAGCCCAAAATACTCCTTGAATGGTAACAGATGATTTACATGTATCTTATACATATCACATAATTATAGAAAGTGAGAAAATGAATTTCCTTTTGAGAGCTGTTGGGAACGTCTGAGCTTGTCCCTGGAGTGATGTCAGTGGAGGACAGTTGATCCTTTGTTGTGCTAATTAAAAACTCAATGTAACACTGTAGATGTGAACAGTAGGTGTTTTGCACTGTAGAACAAAACACAACAACAAATGCGTGGCCAAAATCCTCAGTGATACCTTGGGGAATATAGAGTTTTCTACTTGTTTTTCTTTTATGAACACAGAAAAGAAAGTAAAAACAAAATACTAATGATTGAGGCCGGCGTACTAATTTTGATGTGTGATATTGTGTCTGTGGGAGTGAGACTGTTGCATTATCACACTGCTCAGTGTGTGAACTGTGATGATATTGACCAGGCAGCTATACAACTGCAACACCCTTCTACTGCGTTGACCTTTGCGCTCCTCATTAATTCATAATGCTGCTTGGTCTCCCCTGAATGCTAATTTTGTGTAAGCGCCTCATCAAATAGTTTCAATATAGAAGACTAAAGAAGATACTCTAAGTAGGAGCCATACAGATGATTGAGCTGCTCTAGTGTTCCCCAATGTGACATGTGAAAAAGATCAAGAACTTTATTTCTTTTAAGAACTTGTGATTGTCATTGCTTTATGGCAAGGCTACGAGACGCCACTTCACTGTACTCTTCACACCAGTGTTGTAGTACTCAATATCAGTGGGTACTCATTATCAGTACATCTTAAAACTCAAGTCTCA
>NC_045741.1:26120967-26137237 GCF_008692095.1 Etheostoma spectabile
ATATATATATATATATATATATATATATGAATGTGTACATAAGTATGTGTATGTGCGTGGGGCAGGAGGTCAGGGTTGGTTGGCTGGGTCAAACAACCAGGTGACTTTCACCCAGGAGACCCATTTTCAAGTCAACTTTTGTAACTCTTCCATTGCCTACTACAAATGTACTTATTTTAACACAAACTAGGATCTTTTTGTAAACCTAACCAATAAGTTTTGTTTAAATTCCCAATGTTTTAACGTCTGTATGAGACGCACAGACGTACTCCAATGTACTTACATTCACTCTGCTGCTGACACCAGCCCTCGTACATACTTGCTACCCTCAACTCTTCCCATAACTGCAGTCCGTATGCAACAATTTCATGTCCATCTTACCTCTTCAGTGTGCTCCTTGAAAATAGCGTTGCTGCTGCAGCTGGCCGCTTGAGGATGCTGATGCTCAAACAGTATGCACATTTATTATATTTAGAAGCCTGTGCCTCTAATGCCTGCTTCCTGTTTCTCTCTTTTTATGGGCCCCTCCTTAAATTTTGGCCATTCTTGGCCATTTTAGACTCACTCTGCCAGACTCCATAGCGCTGCAGAGAAGGGACTAGTCAATATAGCATTTCGGGATGGGAGAAAAACGTTGATATAGTTTATTGGCATTACTTTAAACCAATCACAATTGGCATGGGAGGCGCTGAGCGCCATACAAAGCCTTAGTGCGGTTGCAAAATGGCCTCGGGAAAGAACCTGATTTGGTGGAAGGTGTACATTCAAAAGTTGTTTTGGTCTCATATTGGATATCTGTCCAATATGAAACCAAAACAACTCTTGAATAGCTAGCTGTCTGGATTTACCCTAAAGAGATCTTAGGACCAGTTAACCATAATCCAAAGGAGTTTAAAAATCCAACACAAATGAAAATAATGAAATCCGGCAATTTCACTGAAGTTAGGACATTGTGTAAAACGTCAATAAAAACTTAATAAAAGGATTTGCAAATCTTTTCCAGCCTATGTTCAGGTTAGAAAGGTAACAGACCAGGTAAGATATTTAATGTTCATTCAATGTTCACTGATGAACATTGTTTGTTTTGCAAATATTCACTCATTTTGAATTTGATGCCTGCAACATATTCCTAAAAAGCTAGGACAGGGGCATGTTTACCACTGTGTTACATCCCCTTTCCTTTTACCAAACACTCAATAAGCATTTGGGAACGGAGGACACTTATTGTGGAAGTGTTGTAGGTAGAATGCTTTCCCATTCTTGCTTGATGTACAACTTCAGTTGCTCTGTCAACAGTCTGGGGTCGGTGTTTCATCATAATGCGCCACACATTTACCAATACGAGACCGGTCTGGACTGCAGGCCGGCCAGTGTAGTTACTGCACTGTTTTACTATGAAGCCACACTGTTGTAACATATGCAGAATGTGGCTTGGCATTGTCTTGCTGCAATTAGCAGGAAAGTCCCTGAAAAAGACGTTGTTTGGATGGTAGCACATGTTGTTCGAAAACCTGTAATCACCTTTCAGCATTGACGGTGCCTTTACAGATGTGCAAGTTACCCATGCCATGTGCACTAACACACCCCCATACCATCACATATGCTGACTTTTGAACTTTGCCCTGATAACAATCTGGCTGGTGCTTTTCCTCTTTGGGCCGGTGGACATGACCTCCATTATTTCCAAAAACAGTTTGAAATGTTGACTTGTCAGACCAGAGCACACTTTTCCATTTTGCATCAGTCCATCTCAGATGAGCTCGGGCCCAGAGAAGCTGGCAGCGTTTGTAGGTGTTGATTTATGGCTTTCGCTTTGCATGATAGAGTTTTATCTTGCACTTGTAGACGTAGAAACACACTGTTAACTGACAATGGTTTTCCAAAGTGTTTCTGAGCCCATGTGGTAATATCCTTTACATAATGATGTTAGTTTTTAATGCAGTGCCGCCTGAGATATCAAGGTCATGGATATTCAACGTTGGTTTTTGGCCTTGCCGCTGCTGACGTGCAGCGATTTCTTCAGATTCCTTGGATCTTTTAATGGTGTTATTGTCTGTAGCTGATAAAATCCCTAAATTCCTTGCAATTGTACGTTGAGAAATGTTCTTACACTGTTGGATTATTTGCTCACGCAATTGTTCACAAAGTGCTAAACCTCGCCCCATTAATGCTTAAGAACGACTGAGCCTTTTGATGTAGACCAACAATCGGATAATCTTTAGGTAAATCTTTACTTGGAAGAACCACATACTGGTACCATGCCACAAAATCTGTAACACGGAAGTATTTGCACATCTGAGATGCTACTAACAGATGGGACAACATTCCTCATGCTTTTGTATTTGTGAATTGACTCACTGTTAAGATTTACAATTTTTACTGATTACTTATTAAAGATTTTGCATTAGTTTACTGAAATCAGGCTACCTGAAATCGTTCCTACCAGATCAATCAGTCATTTTTAAAAATCACCTATTTAAATATAGTATTTTAAATAATAATAATAATAATAATAATAATAATAATAATAATAATAATAATAATAATGCTCAGAAAATTCTTTTATGAATGCCTTTTAGGGCACATTGTTCCATTGATGTCACAGTATGTTGTCAGAGTATGTGATAGTATGATGCAGTTTTGCGTTCTGCATTCTTTTTTAAATGTTGGAAATTGTTTGACATGCTGAGTGTCAGTTACTGAGATGAAGTATGTAATTGTACTTCAAAGGAAATTAATCTGAGTGCGTGACAGCACACACTGTCATGTATGACAACATGCCCTGACACGAAGTAGCTTGTCACAAAATGTGATGCTTTCATCTGTTGTAACTTCAACTTCTAGTAAATTATTAAGACTTTAAAAAGCCAGTTTTACAGAAACCCTAATCTCTTAAAAAAAAAAAAGGAATGTCAGTATTAAGGTACTGTCTAAGAAATACATCAAGTGGAAAGTGCCAATTGGTTTCAGCCTCCTCCGTGTTTCCGTGTATTCTTGTTGAAAACCGTTAACGTTGGCTGCTGACAAATTAAGCCAGCAAATGGCTTTGCATGCATGACGTTAAGCCTGAGTTAAACAAACCGGGACCTGCTGTTCGT
Source organism: Etheostoma spectabile (assembly GCF_008692095.1). Lineage (NCBI taxonomy): Eukaryota > Metazoa > Chordata > Actinopteri > Perciformes > Percidae > Etheostoma > Etheostoma spectabile. The sequence continues at coordinate 26,124,066 of NC_045741.1, forward strand.
TCAAAAAAATAGTGCACGTGTTCTTACACACATACACACATCAACGACCACTGTATGTCCATTTCCCTTTCTCCAAACAGCTCCTCTCCTCCCCAGTCTATTTTATTTTTTTATTTTATATATTTTTTCATGGTGGTGCAACAACATGGGTACAAGATAAAAGTCTGTACAAATCCCAGTTTAAAAAAAATCCTCTCCATTTTCCCATTGATCCCCCCCACCCTCCCCAGTCTATTTGAAAATCCCATTAGGGATCCATTACAGAGACTTTATGAAAAGCAGATACATTATTTTTTCTCCCAGCACTGAAAGCCGGAGATGTGTGCATCTAAGAGCACATTTACCTTCAACACTAAGCACTCCTACAGTTAAATGATGTTTTTCCACCTCCAAGATGAATCTCTCGTCGTCCTTGGTGGTGTAGAAGAGGCATGTACATTATAGGGCGGTGTGTTGTGGTAAATTGACTGGATGCTCTCACTGTTTCACTTCCTATCCGGCTGTCCAACCGCCCGGTGGCGTGTATCTTTTGTGGAGTGGAGAGCCACTTCACGCCTTACCTTGATAGCTGCAGTGCTGCTCAATGCTGTACAGATCCATATGGTACACCCACTACAAAAATGCTGTTTTCATGACTTATTTTTAATGAAGGTGACATTCATTCTTCATTTTTTAGCCTCCGGAGAAGCAAGGCTTATGGCAGGGCTGGCTGGTATGGTCTATATCCACTTGGCACTTTGGTCCAGAGCATGTTACAATGACAAGGTTCAGATGTTGGTAAAATGTGTTGTCTGTGAAGAAGAAAACATTAAGATCAAAACTCTTAGCGTATTTCTATTTTTTTGCAAAGAAACTTGTTGCAGTGGATGTTTTTTTTCAGTTTATTATCCTACAATTGTCATGTGTGCCAATGCATTATGATTTAGTTAAGTCAATTGAGTAATATAAACTACTTACAGAAAGCTAAGACAAACATGTCCATCCACCATTGCTAACGTCACTGTCTCCGTGTTCGGACACTTTTTGCTGTTCATGGTCATATCCGGACACATCCAGTCTGATGCCTATTTCCGGTCTTTTCACTGTGCTGTTCTTGGGAGAATTCCCCTGAAGTGCAAATAGGAGTAATTTATTCACACTGAAGAATCTACGTGTGAATTTTCAAATGTTATGTACATGGACATTGTAATGTCTAATTAGTAAGGGACTTTGATAAGAAAAAGCAGTGGCGACGCTATAAATTTAAATTTAAGAAGAATGCAGTTAAATTGTGACAAACAGATGTGCGATCCTGGTCCTAAAGTTAATTTGCGTGAATTATCAACCCAACAGTGCCCAGTGAATGTTTACAGCGGGGAGGTAGGGGTGTCTTAGTATGGCCAAGGGTAGCGCACGGCTTATTCAACGGTATTACTTTCTTTTTGCCAACTCTTGTAAAGACAAAGCTAAAGTAAAAGTAAATGGTTAGAAAGCTAAGAAGTTACACTTCAATCTTACACCCTAAATGAACTGAAATCATTACAACATATTTTGTGTTTGTATTAAAACATATATATATATATATATATATATATATATATAGATATTGTGATAGAGCGTAAGTGAAAAGGTGTCGCAGCATGGATATACAGTAAATAACTCAAGGGGGTGGCTGGGTTGGATCAGAGGGTTGAGCAGGCACATCTTGGCATAAAGGTCCAGGGTTCAAATCCAACCTGTGACGATTCCTTGCGTGTCTTCCCTCTTTCTCACATAGCTGTCCTATCAAATAAAGGTGGAAAAGCCAGAAAAATAAATACGTAAATAATTCAAGGGAGACTGGGCTGAAAAGAACAATGAAGGAACTTGATTGGTTTATGGGAAAGAGGGCAAGACTAAACTCCAGGAAAAGACAAAAAATATATAGTGTAGCCTACCTTTTAAAATGAACTACAAAGCTATTTAATATCCTTGATATCAGTTGCCAGAAAATGGAATGTATGAACTGGTTAAGTCACTGTACAGTACATATTTGCATATCTGAAAGAGAAGAAGAGCTTTCTTGTAAAACTAGATGTTAACTAAGTGGCTTCCCCCCAACTGCATGGTGTTTGTTAAAATGAATGGCATACCAGAGAAGACTAAAGTTATGTGTATCAGAAGTATTGAGCAGCTTTTGTAAATACCTATATCAAATTCCCAGGAGTTGGATCATGTAGCTTCCATATTATTTTACTCTTTCATTGTTGAAGCATCAGCTTTTTATCAGGTCTACACTATGATTAGTTTTCATTTTACTAGATGTTCTGACGCTGTGCATGGCTTTGAACAGAATATTGATCCTGAAAATAACTTTTACAATAACATAAACAACAACTGTGGCTATTACACAGAGCACCAGTTCAACAATAATATTAAACATGAGGACAGAATATCTCTCATTCATTTTAACAGCAGAAGTCTGTATTCTAATTTACAGAGTATAAAGGAATGTTTAGGACATTTCAAGAAACCCTTTGATAGCATAGCCATATCAGAAACATGGCTTAATGCCAACAGGGGCATTGATTTTGAATAATTATATGAACAGAGAGAATGCAGATGTGGAGCCATGTTTTGATGACTACTGCCAAAAAAACATGGCAGTAGGCATTGATGACATAATGGTGTGTATCGGGATTTAATTATGTATGGAAAAAATAAAGAAAAGTTGTGTGGATAGGAAACCAGTATACAACATTAAAATATGTATAAAAAATGTTTAGTAAAGTAAAGCATAAAGTCAACTATATCTGTGGGGATTTCAACATTGGCTTTTTAAGATCAATAAAGACAAATTGATGGAGGAGTTTATTAAAACATTGTATAGTTGAGTCTTCTTCCGCTAATGTAAAACGGAATTCTGCTGTTAAGCCAGCTTCGTTCCAAGTTTGGGTGAGACATCACATATCCACTAAACCAACCAGAATAACATATGGTAATGGTGCCACTCTGATAGACAATATTTGGAAAGCAACTTTTCTAGGCGGAACATTGATAAATTATATAAGTGATATGAGTAAGTAATAGCAACAAGCAATACTCAGCCAAGTCAAGGATTCAAAGTGGAATAACCTTAAATGCCTTAAGAATAATTTATTGTTGATTGTAATTATAGTGGGAAAAGGCTCTGCAATAAGATTAAATACTGGAGAAGAAGAACCAAAGAAACTATATCTGCATTTAGAAATTCAATTCAATTTTTCAATTCAATTTTTGTTATATAGTGCTAAATCACAACAACAGTTATCTCATTGCGCTTTTCATAAAATGAGTTAATAAAGTATAATTGGAAAGAAGAAAGCAAGGAAGCTGAACTTAATAATGCATATGAGCTATTTTCAGACATATTTACAACTCTATATAATAAAAACTATCCGATAAAACAATATTGCATTAAAAAGAATTACTCAGAAAAACCCTGGATGCCCAAAGCAATTCATAATGCCTGTAAAAAAGGATACCCTTATTTTATAAAATATAGAATGAAAGAATAGATGAGTTAATATATAAGGAATATAAAAACAAATTATCCAACATAATGAGGGCATGTAAGAAGGATTATTATAATAAAGTACTATAGAATAACAAATATAATGTTACAGCAATATGGAACAGCATTATTGCAAAAGGACTAAATAAATTTAATTATCCGGAAAACTTCAAGATTAATGACATGACGTTGACAAATATGAATGCGGTTGACATATTCAACAATTGATTTGTTAATGTGGGCCCTAAACTGGCCAAAGATATACAGTGCACAGGAATTAAATGCTCTGTGATGTGATGTGGACAAAAAAAAATAATCTAGTGACTAACATATTTTTAATAACTATAGTAATTTATACTGTTTATTGAAAAAAAAACTATATTGAAAACAGGATTCAGTTTGTTCCGATAATCACCGATCAGTGAGCCTTAGTATTTCCTGTGGCATTCCACAGGGGTCAGTATTAGGCCAGAAACTGTTCATATTTTATCTAAATTACATTTGTAAAGAATGAAATGTACTTAAAAGTACTGTTTTTGCAAATGACACAAATGTTTTGTTTTTGGATTCAAATAAGTTATCTTTAAACTTGAACAAAACTAAATTCATGATATCTGGAAATTGTACAATAAATACAGTTGTTAAAATAGTAATTGATAATGAAATAATTGAAAGAGTCAGTGTGTTACACTTGGCCACTAACTGTGCTGAAAGCCCCACATTAAATATGTGTGCATGAAGATAGCCAGGAATATTGGTGTATTGAGCAAACTAGATACATATTGAACCTAAATACACTACACACTCTGTACTGCACACTTATTTTACCATGCATGTTATATCGTGTGGAAGTTTGGGGAAATATCTGCAAAAGCACATAATTACAAAATATTTGCACATTGCAAAAAAGTGCAATTAGGATAATAAATCACACCGGGTAATATGAGCACACTGATCATCTTTTTATAGACATTCTTAAATTCAAAACTGCTCAATTTATGTTTAAGGTTAAAGAACATAATTTGCCGTGTAACATACGTGTAGTGTTTAACGTAAGAGACGGGGGATATCATCTAAAAGGACGTTGTATGTTCAAACAACCTCTTGTGCAAACTACTGTTAAAACCATGTGTATTTCAGTTTGCGGGGCGACCTTATGGAATGGACTGAACAATGACATCAAACAGAACCATAATATAATTCAGTTCAAAAATAGATTAAATAAATCAATAACTGACCAATACAGAATGTAAATGTAAATGTAAATGTGCTGTATTTATATAGCGCTTTTCCAGTCTTAACAACTGCTCAAAGCGCTTTTACATCTACAGGAAACATTCACCATTCACACATATTCATACACTGTGGCCGGGGCTGCCGTACAAGGTGCCACCTGCTCATCAGATAAACATTCACACACATTCACACTCCGATGCGCAGCACCGGGGGCAACTCGGGGTTCAGTGTCTTGCCCAAGGACACTTCGACAATGACTGCAGGGGCGGGGATCGAACCACCAACCCTCCGATTGGCAGGCAACCGCTCTACCACTGAGCCACAGCCGCAGAAAGGAATAGACCGAAACCTAAGAATGGGATTGTAATCTAAAGGTATTGAAAGTAATTGTAAGACCTGAAAGATTGTATGCTGTATTTACATATCTATTTGTTTTGTAATAATATAATATTGTGATGTAGGGGCAGGGCCTTATCCTTTTTTATTCATTTTTTTATCTTTGGTCAATTCTGTTTTTTTGAGTTTCAGTTTTGTGGTTTTACTTTGTTTTTGTTTTCTTTTGCAACATTGTTGATTGTTTGAGGTAAATAATAAAATAATAACAACAAAAAAATCACTGCTGCTCAATGAAGTGTAAACTCGTGTAGTTCAGTATATCTCATTTCAGTTTGATCCAGCAAAAGCTGTGACAAACTGGAAATTGAGTCTGGGTGGATAATACACACACACACACACACACACACACACACACGGCACCTGTCTGTGCTGCGTGCTGGGGGAAAAACAGGATCCCACACTGTAATAAGTGCTACATCCACCATGTAGGTTTAATACAGTATATTTTAAATAATTATGATCTAATTTATTTTATCTGTTTTATCTTAAAAAGTATCAATACACCTTGTCTTTACTTACAATGTGTCAGTACATATACAACAATATATTTTGAATAAAACTATCAAAGTTTATTTTAGTAATTATTAATATGTGATTATTGTGTGCATGATACGTTATAACAGTGATCTGATATTCACAAGCTATGTGAGTAGTATTGTCTATGATTGCTGTATACACAAAACGTTAAAAAAAAGGTAATCATGCCTTTCCCCCGATGCGTCTGTGTGTGTTTGATCTGGGCGGACACCTGGGCAACATGTATCAGCAGCTTGCTTTAAATCGTTTTCGCGACTTCATACACTCGGCGCTGCAGAACTCAGCTGGTTAAAACGGTAAGAATTATTGCTGAATAATTTTAGAATTTTGCTACACCGATGAATATAGATGTCCTTTTTGGTAGTTAGAGTTAGCTGGCTAACATGCAAATTGTACTAAATGACCTGCATGCATGGCAAGCTAAGTTAGCTGCCCAGTGATCCTTGAAGCTAACGCTACTTCGGCAGTTGGGGCTGTCACCGTGTTTGACTCATCCTAATGCTAACTTTAAATGAAAAAAATGACACCCAAAGCCAAGAGATACAATTAAGGCTAAGCCAAGCCGATTTAACTGAGATTCAATAAAGACAGGCTAACTACATGATAGCTAGCCAATACATGCCTTTGCTAACTTTATTACGTTTTAGCCGTGAGTTTTATATACTCCTGTTCTAGCGTTAGCTACATTGTAGCTGCCATCTTTTTTTTTTTTTTAGCTAGCTAGCTTTTAAGCAGTAATGTGTTTTTTGTTAGTAACGTTAACGTTTCACGACATTAGAAGCATGAGGCCGTTCCCATTACATTCTCCACTCGAAGAAGTATTGGAGGAAATGCCCATGACAACTGGACCCTCATCAGACTGCTCCCACAAAATGATAGGACATAAGATACTGTTTAACGATTCAACATGGAATGTAATAATGCGTCTTCAAGAAAGAGTTGAACTTGTGGTAGCTCCAACCCAACAGTGTGTCACTTTATGGAACCACATACACAACAAGCATGGTTTTGGCCTACGGGTCTACTGCAGGACTTCGAGACTTTGTTGAAGTTCTTCAGATAGTTGTCATCGAGGTATTTTTATGGCTAAAGTATTCATTTCCTGGTATGATGAGCACTTTTGAGGATTTGAGTTGGAGACTACAGAGCTTGTAGTTTTTGTGAAACAACAGGATCTCGCTGACGTATGTCCTCTTGCAGACTACAAGGTCGGAGGAAAGCGTATGGTGATGCTGAAGCGCCATAGTTGTCTGGAATACTAAGTAAATATTTGGTGTACAAGTGTTGCTGATGCACCTATTTATTAGATGTCAATTATCTTAATTCATTCCCAAACGTACACAAGCAAAATCTAAGATGGTCGCTTAACAATGCTTGACTGAATGCATAAATAACTAATTCCAACTAATTTTATCTTCTTTTTAAGGCTACATCATCACAATGGACGCAGCTGTAAAGTTTTGAATCATCCTGGATCATGAAATAAAGAAACTTTGTCTTCCTGGAATATCACTTACAGTGTAAGAGTTGGAAACGGCAGTAAAGCAAGCATTTGGGATCTCAGGAGAAATTGGCTTAAAGCACAAAGACCTAGAGTTTGATGACTTCAGAGCTAATGACCTGAGGATACACTGAAGATAGTGTACATCTCACCACCTGCTATAGTTTTTACTGCTGTTGACTTTCTTGAGTCTTTAACAGTAGATTGTGCTGCCTCTCAATCAGTGCTAGAAGATGACTCCATGTCTCAACCATCCACATCAACTGATTCCCCTATGCACAATCTGATGACACTGTAGAACTCAGGCCCCGTTCTACTGGAATGCACCAAACATGGCCAACAGAGTTTCCTGTTCCTAAGTTTACATACAAAACAGAAGTAGCACTTCAAAAAGGCCGTACAACAGAGCCTGAAGTATAAAATGGGAAATTACCAAAGCAAACTTCGAACACATGGGATTCCAGAGCTATTGATTAACTCTCTACAGCACAAATCTCCTGGAGACAAGAAACCAGCTAAGAACGTTAAAAACACAGAAAAATCTGAGGTGAACTACCTTGCCCCTCTTCCTGCAGGGGAAAGTGAAGATCCCCTTGAGAGTGTCAGGCAGGAACTTATCTCTGGGACTTAGAAAAAGAATAATGGCAGAGTTATAAATGAGATGATGTCCAGAACCTTTAGTTTCCGAAGACAGGAGACTGTAGGCAAAGCCCCGGGTTTTGCAGATCTGCTAGAGACATGGCCTGCCCTCTTTGAACCACCCCAAGTAAGCTTAAATCAGCAAAGCAAAGGAGCTGAAATAAAGTAATTGGTCATATACAGGTATGGCTGAATAATTTCGTAGTGCAGTGTGTTTTATTTTTGGGATTTATTAATTCATTTGTTTGGTTTTACACAGTACTCAATAATGGTACATGGTTAAAGGACTGCATTTCTGTAGCACTTATCTTGTCTACCGACATCTAAAAGTGCTTCACATTTACGCCTGCCCCCAATTTGTACATTTATATCTAACCAAGATGTCACACTTCTGCTTACAGATCAATAAAGAGTTTCGGGGAATCAATGCCATATCACTTGAGCCGACATTCATGTCACAGTTGGACAAACACACTCCAAAGATGGTGTCACTTTTTGATGCAAAGAGAGGAGCAGTTGGTCAAAGTATCAAGTCCCAGATGTTGGAACTCATCCAGGTAAAAGGATAATATGGTCTTTCTATGCTGAACGATTTCTAAAACTGTAGTGAGAAATGAGAATAGTGATTTTGTTTTCCCCAGAAAAGTTGTTTAGCCCTGACTTTTTTGATAATGATAGCCAGGATTGGACCAGTCACAGACTGATGGCTGGACTAATGTGGAGCGCAGAAGTTTCTGTTATACCAGAATCATAAACAAAATTGCTAAAATTGAGAATTAAAAAAACCTATTACAAATAATTCATATGGGCCCTGCATTAAGAGAATACTACAGTTGAATAAAAAGTGGAAATACAGGTGTGTGCGAAGTGCTAGTTTAAATTTTTGATGTGATCCATCGGCCTCTGTTGAGAAAAGACAGGAGGTGATTCTGAGATGTCTGACTGAGTACATGGGGGAGAGCCTGATCAGTGACAACGACGTATCTTTAAGCCATAAAGCTATGTGGGTCTGTCCGACTAACCATCCAACTGATCACCTGTTTTTTATCAATACTTTTAAGAAAATGTCCTCTATTGGTGTTGTGTTTATTTCATAGGGATTACCATTGCTATAAAACTATATATTTACACACTGTAGATCAGTGATTCCCGAAGTGGGGGTCGCGACCCCCAGGGGGGTCGCGAGCCAGAGAGGGGGGGTCGCGAGTTGATTTCCAGAATAAAATAAAAATTTAAAAACGATTAGAATAGCATGTTAGCCATGATTTTAACACAAGATAAAACTGTGGATAAATTTAAAATAAAACCAAGCAACTAATAAAAAGGGAACAGCTGTTTTGATTTTCTTTCTTTCCGAGTAGCGGTCTCCAACATTAACACTACAACTGCCGGGATCCAAAAGTACTGGAACCGCAAGACTCTAAACTCTATAATCTGTCATGATAACCTAATTGCAATTTTAATGCAGGTACTGTGTTAGGATATCTTTAGAAAAACGAAATAACCACAAGATGTACAATTTAACGTGTTTAATTATACACTTGAGTTCCCAGGTGCTTCAATAACTCAAACATGGCATAGTAGTAAAACAAATTCCATTCACATCTGAAAAATATGGTATGTAAACATGCAATAACACCTAAAAGTATTTTCTTGAACATTATAACCTAACTAACCTGTCATGCCTCCGTATTGGTGTCTGCCGTAGTGCGCATTGCTCCTCGGACCGCGTCCCCCCACCCGGGGTTCGGACGCGCCCCGCTCCCTTTCCTCCTCTAAACTCGTTAGTCTCGCTCTGCCAGTTGCTGCCTGAACTTCCTCCAGACATGTCCCTGCTGGTGCCCTCCTTGGAGAGGATGTGTGTGATTCCAGCAGTTTGAGGATGTATAAAGTTGTATAAACACGTAGGCACGCCCGGCCATCTAGCTCCGTGTCCCGTCCTTCCACAGAGCGAGCGCCGGCGCTGCCTTCTGGTCCAGAACGGAGTCATCCCGCCGTACTCACGGTGGTAGCAGCGTTACCAACCCGGGCTTTACCTTCGCCCCATCGCTGATGCCACAGTTGTTACCCAGACCGATTAAAAACGACACCACGAAATGCCGATACTGTAGGCCGAAATAGGTAAAAGGGATTTTTCTTTTTTTTGGCCTAGTGTGTAATGTATATAAAAACTATTTAAATTAAAATATAGAGCTTTTAACTTGCTGTGCTCCAAACATATTACAAATCCACCTCATTAGGTGAGATTAAGTTCAAATTAAAGTATGAGTAAATACTGTAGAATAATGTCATGCTGTTGTGTTATTTTGTGTTGTCAATATGCTCATGTTTGGATACGCCTGTAGTTGGTGCGGGTTGCGCGCAATGTTTATAGTGGGGGGGGGGGTCGCGAGTCACTTGCACCGTTACTTTGGGGGTCGCGGGCTGAAAGTTTTGGGAACCCCTGCTGTAGATAAGTGATAAACAGGCATTAGTAATGTTATCATGAGAAATTATGATTGGCCAACATAGCACGGTTGGAGCACAGGGAAACTTTGATGTGTAGCTACATGTGACTGGGACACTGGTAATGTGGTCTTCAACTTTGTGCAATATGATTTAAAGCTAAAGAAACTTTACATCTTGTGTTTCAAAAACATTACTGCAAAAAGGCTTGGTTAAGTACTTGATTTTGATTGGACATTCACTTGATTCTGCAATCTGCAATTTCTATATAACAGACCATTATCAAATATAACATCATTGCCATGGAGTTCTGATTATAGAAGGGCTGAAATTGTTTTGTAAAATTTTTGTACTCATAGCTCTAAGGGAAAAGGGCTTACAGCGCTTTAATTAGCTCCTTTGTTAGCTCATCAGCGTGACTTGGCTTCCTCCAGAGAGTTGTGCTCATCAGTGGTAAAGTTAACCGTCCCGACCGAGTAACTTCTAGCCCTGTTATAAGCTGTGGAAAAAGCTGGATAATGTAAAGCGAGCATGTTTTTATTATCTCATTGTCTCCACCTATAGAGTCGTGATGAAGCCGAGGTGTACGCCAAACTCACAATGAAAGTTTACATGTGCCATCAGCTCAATGCTGTTCAGAGGTCTTCACAACTTGTCACAAGCATGCTGCCCACTGCTTGGACTTACTTATTGCCTGGATATGAAATATCCACCAAAACTGCAGCACACGATTGAGATGTACCAAAGGCTCTTCATTGAAATAGACCCCATGCGGTCTAAACCATCATCTAATTACACAAATCTCCTCAACAAGTTGTCTTAGATAACTTGTCACTTATCTCACCTTGGAAGGTGAGACTACTCGAACTGTGTTTAATTCAGCAGATGTTTAAAAATGTTTTGAAAATTGTTATTGCTATTTTAATGTGATGTTGTGTCTCACAATTACCTTTTTGTTGCAGGTAATGTTCATATGTATGGCCTGTTTTGTAATAGTACTAGTAGTAAATGATACTATTAGAATTACAACTTTTAAAACAATGGATTGGTAAGAGATAAATAAATTGTATAACCTTAAATATGTCTTTTAATTTTTTTCTTAGAATGAAATTCTTAATGATGAGAGAGGATGTAACAATCACAACATAGTGCTTGGGATATAGATATAGGTTGTAGAGTAGACTCAAGTAACCAATAATCGTTTTAATTGTTTAATATCATGTACAAGTGAGTTACGTTTACTAACAAAATTAAGTTTATCTAACTAAATAATATCAGTAATATTAGTTAACTCAACTTGATTTAGTTGGGTTCACATTACGTATTGTTACAGTATTCGTGCTACTTAAAAAAGCTTTGATGTAAATGAAACACAAAATGCCCAGTGAAAACTCTTACATCACTTTTTTATAAGTAAAACAAAAGGTATTAGTTTTTAGAGTGCAAATGATAAGTGGCGTTCTGCAGGATACCCAAACTGCACTTCCAAGATGGCTCACACACACCCAAACCCACACAAGTGGACACAGACCTACACACCTCTGTGTAAAAAAATATATATAAATAAATTTGAGAAGTGAATGGATAAATAAATAATTGTCTGGCTGGTGGAAAATTGAGATTTCTCTGTAAACTGAGAAGTGGTGCTCTTAAACCATCTAACCTTGCTGGTGTTGAAAAAAGCTGCCTCAAACAGGAATTGGATATTAGTTAAGCTGACAAGCTGTCACAAAACTCAACTAAAATCTACTTTATGTACAAAGAGAAAAGGCCTATAGGTATGTCTTCTTGCCACATTAGTTAAAGACAGGTTTTCATCTTTATGAGGCTACTCCCAAATGAATCCCCCACAATCAGCCCATCAGTTCCCCAAATGTTTTATCATTTTTTCTCTCCTCCTTGTCTTGCCCTTCAGCTCCATCAAAGTACATGCCTTCCGTTCATATGCCACATACTATTACAGTTTCTCCAAAATAATGTCAAATGTACGCCTCCCTGGGGACATTCTTGCTGCTTTTATTTAACTTGACAAATAGCTTGAGTCAGATGTTGTGCTACAGTGGGTTAGCAGTGATGGAGCAGCAATCAAATGTGTAAAAAGTAGAGAAATATAAAACTTCACATTGGTGCAAAGGGCAATCATGGTCTTTGCAGCTTTTACAGGCTTTATTTTCATGACAAAAAAATTGAACACAGGGATTTGGCCAGTTTCAGAGCCCAATTCAATTTATTTGTCATGCAATTAACCAAGTTGAAAATACCCCCACAAAAAGTATGATTGAATAAAATTAACAGTGTTGAACCCATAGAGAGTTATTAATGGACCATCCACTTCCTCTCAGGTCTATGATAATATTAGCTTCCTTCAGCTAATTTTGGTTATATACGGCCCAAACATTAACAGTTTTGGTTCTGTCTCACTGCTCTCATCAATCTCATTTGAAGCCACAATCCAGCTGCACATAAAGCTATGATAATCACACTGTACACTACTTGCCCAGCACCAAAACCAGTCGGTGACAAGCTGGTGAACAGCGGAGAGACAGGATTTGGTGGAGACCAAAACAGGGCTAAAAGAATGATTTCAATTATATTCATCAGGTTACCAGAAACGCATGTAAATAAATGTTAATGGAGCTACATGTCTGCTAGGGGTGATCCGAGTATCCGGCTGAAACGAGTATCTGGTACGGACAAAGCACTTTTGCCGAGTACAAGTATTATCCGAGTAATATGAGTCAATATCCGTCCTCGGATTGAATACAACTCCTCAACTGGCCGCGCAGCGTTCTGTGATAATCACAGTGTCTGTAAGTACTACAAACTTCGGTTTGTAGTACTTACAGACTTAGTAACCAGTAGATTTCTGGTGAAAGTGGGGTTTGTAGTCCTTACATAGTAACCAGT
>NC_045741.1:26137262-26149988 GCF_008692095.1 Etheostoma spectabile
TAAATGGGATGAGCGAGTACAGCATTATCTGTCTGTATCTGTATTCTGTTACCACATGAATTATCTGTATCCGGATCCGTACTCGGATGGGCGGGGCCTAACCCGGAAGTGGTCAGATTTAACCCGGAAGTGGGTCTGGTTCTCTGAAATGTGCGGGGCTTTAACCGGTATGTTATTTAAGCATGCAATTGATATAGTTGATCAAAAATTGTTAATTATTGCTGATTTGAAAACTATTTACATGACAGCTTCAAGCTTCAGATCAATGGTGTTGTCATGGTAACAAACAAACTATATACAGAACGTTTTGCAACAATGAAACAACACATGCGGTTGCAATTATGAAGTAAAATGTAATGAACAAGAGTTTTCATACTCAATATAACTTTCTTTTTTTAACTTTTTATTTTTATGATCATAGTTATGATGTCATACATAGTAACCAGTAGATTTCTGGTGTGAACGTGGGGTTTGTAGTCCTATAGTAACCAGTAGATTTCAGGTGAACGTGGGTTCAGACATGCTGCTTGGTTTAAATGCAACTCCCGTTGCGTCTTGCCATCGGAGATTTTTTTTTTTTTACTGTCAGCTGCCCCCCGCCTTCTCTCTGTGTCTCTCTCTTACTCTCCTCTCACACACACACACACACTACCTGGTGTGGAAAATAAAAATAAAAAAATAACCACAAACAAAAAAAATCACACTGATCATAAAAAAAATTTAAAGTTAAAAAAAAAAGTTAAATGAGTATGAAAATCTTGTTCATACATTTACATTCATAATTGCAACCGCATGTGTTGTGATTCATTGTTGCAAAACTTCGTATATAGTTTGTTTGTTACCATGGACAACACCATTGATTTGAAGACGATGCTGTCATGTAAATAGTTTTCAAATCAGCAATTAATATAACAATGTGATCAATCTATCAATTGTATGCTTAAATAACATAACGGTTAAAGCCCCGCATTCAAGAGAACCCGACCCACTTCCGGGTTAAATCGACACTTCCGTTTAGGCCCGCCCAGTCCGAGTACGGATCCGGATACAGATAATTTGTGGTAAAAAGATACAGATACAGAAACAGATAATGCTGTACTCGCTATCCCAAGTCTGCCTGAATGTATAAGTAGTCAATTGTTGGCTAACATTTCCAAAAAAACTTTTAGTGCTGCAGTTAAGTGCGTAATTAACAGCATTAATGCAAACCTTCTTCTTATTGGCCTAGCAAACTTTGTAGTTTTTTTCACAGGCTGTTGCAGCAACTAGTAACATTATCAGAATCACGAATCAGAATCAGAAAAACTTATTGATCCCCAAAGGGAAACTCTGTAATTAGAACATTAGCTAGACCGGATACAAAACAACATGCATATATATTTATTATATATATATATATATATATATATATATATATATATATATATATAGATATATATATATATATATAAAGTGAAGATTGGAAATGTGACCAATCACAGATACTGGGCTTTTCCGCAGGGGAGCTTAAAAAAGACAGGCGCTAAAACAGAGGTGTGTCAGATAGAGGGTCAATACAGGTAGGTTAAGACAGATAGCATGAAAGAAAATAATGTGTTTTTTTGAACAAGAAAGCATGTAACATGTTCTCGAAAAACCCAAAATTACAAGTACCAACTTGAAAATGAGCATGATATGGGATCTTTAATGGAGGGTTAGTACTTACCGGATTCAATAAAATTATGTTTTATCCTTATTTACGTACTTTGATCTTGTAATATTTAAAGGGCACTAGATGTGGGAGTGGTAGTGTTGAGTTTTAAAAAGTTAAAATGAAGGAGCCAGGTTAGAAAATTATGCATACATCTGTCCCCATTTCCCCCACCTTCTGACTGTAAAGAGTGATCAGGTCAAGTCTGGCATTTAACATATGGAAAGGGGCTTCTGCTATGAAACAAAAGGTGGTCTTCGGTCCTGTCCCCTGGGGTTTTAGTCTAGGCTGAGACAATACAATGTTGATTGGAGCTATGTGATGGTCAGAGTTTCACATTTGCACGACAGAACCATTTGCTTGCTACCAAGGGGTGACCCCCGGAGGTGTAGAGGGCGGGTTCTGATTGACAGCAAAGATGCAAAGATCTGCTGTCATGACAACAACGGACGCAATGAGCAGGATTGAATGCACCAACCGCCCAAGGTGTATGGTATAAAAGTGTGGCCATTTAGGACTTTTCAGGACTGCTTTCACGTGATCCATCAGGGGAAGCGTGGATCAGTCCGCTGTCAGCTGCAGTGTATTATGTGTTGTGTTTGTCTGATGTCTTTGTCTTATCATCTTCACACTGCTGTTGCATTAACCTTTCTTTCATTCTCAATTCGACCTCAGCCTCCTTTCCTCAGAGATCCAACAGAACGCGATGTTAGTTATGAAATTTAACAGTAGCATATTTCAAATTCTAAAATTATTATTTTTTCTATAAAATATACACTTCTGGCAGACGTGTGGCAGTCTAATACACTTTTTCCACAAGACACAGGAAAAACCTGCACAAAATAGATAGACGATAGACTCCTTTCCATGCCAGTGGGCAAGTACGCCTTTCTGTTTATTTGCAATTGTGTCACTGTCACGTTTAACATCCCTTACACAAAAAAAAAAGTTGTCTTTTTTCTGCTACAGTTGTAGTTAGTAAACAGTAGAAAGCAGCATGGACCCCAGTGAAAATGTTTAGGTGGTTGATTCTTTTTTTATTCTGTTAATCATCCACTCTCTCTTTCAAACTTGCTACACACTAATTTAGAACGATGTCGTGGTGCGCTTGAGTAGAGACGGATGGAATTTGGGGCTGAGGCGATGTACATGAAATCATTATGCTGAAAAGGGGCGGAAATTGTGTTTCCATCACTGCATAAGAGCTGGAGCCAAAAAACCTGTGACTACTGCAGGGTACTAATCCCTACATAACCTTCACTGAAGACAAAGCAGTTGTGATGGTTCTAATTGTTTTTGTTTTTTATTGGGAAGGGGTATAAGTGAGATTCAGCTATTCATCTCAGTGTCCCTGTAAGAGGGGGGGGTGCACGGCTAATTGTTGTCTTCTTGATGCTAAGAGGTTACCAAATGTTAAAAGAATAAGCAAAATGATCACATAATATTTAAAGTACATTTTACTTCCGCTAGATACTACACAATCATAAACTAATACCGTATTGGCACTATAGGGCGCACTTAAAAGCCATATTATTTTCTCAAAAAACGACAGTGGCTTTATAATCGAAGCGCCGTATATATGGATTAATTCTGTTTGCTTACTGACTCTAAGCGATTTTGTGTTATACAAGGCGCTCACGGCGCTAAGTCAAATGTTTTTAGTACGACTTTGGTAACTACAAAGCCGCACGCTTGCAGCATTACGGCTACCATAGCTAGGAGCGTCGCGGAGTGATACTGTGCTTCACCATAATATGACGTGTATATGGACCCCAAAATGGCACTGTCAAAAGACACGCTTACGACGCGGACTTCAAACTCAAGGCTATCAGTCACCCAGTTGAAACATGGGAATAGAGCAGTGCAAGAGAACAACATTAATGAATCAATGGTACGGAAGTGGAGGAAGCAAGAAGATGACCTGCGCCAAGTAAAGAAGACCACACAGAGTTCCGCGGTAACAAAGCGAGATGGCCACAGTTAGAAGACAAAAATGAACGTGGGTTACTGAACAGAGAGCAGCAGGTAGAAGCGTCTCACAGTCTCTATTCATGAAGGCAACAGCGTTAGCATGGGACATGAAATCAATGAATTCGAGCGGCGTTTTTGTTGCTTTCGTTCGGTGAAAAGACGTAATCTTCTATCCGCACACAAACTACCGTCTGCAGCAACTGCCAAAAGATTACGAAGAAAAGATGTCATTTTCGCGGCATACTGCAAAAAACAGATCACTGAAAAGAAATCCGGCCAGAGCACATCACCAACATGGACGAGGTGTCCCTCACCTTTGATATCCCGTGAACCGCACTGTGGAGAAAACAGGGACCAGAACGGTGCCTATACAACACCACAGGGAACGAGAAGTCATCCTTCAATGTAGTTCTCAGTTGCCAGGCTGATGGCCAGAAAACTTCCACCCATGGTCATTTTCAAGAGGAAGACTTTGCCAAAAGAAACGTTTCCAGCCGCGTCATCATCAAAGCTAACCCAAAGGTGGAGGACGAGGAAAAGATGAGTGAGTGGTGAGAGATTTACGTCAAGAGACCGGATGGCTTTTTCACAAATCTCCGTCCTATTGATCTGCGACTCCATGCGTGCCCATCTCACCGATGCTGTCAAAAACCAAGTGAAGCAAACTAATTCGGAGCTTGCCATCATTCCAGGTGGATTAACTAAAGAACTCCAGCCGCTAGATATTGGTGTTAACAGGGCGTTCATAGTTAAACTGCGATCTGCGTGGGAGCAGTGGATGACAGAAGGCGAACACACATTCACCAAACAGGGAGACAGCGCCGGGCGACTTACGCCACATATATGCCAATGGATCGTGGATGCCTGGGCTAAGGTATCAGTCTCAACTGTGGTCCGAGCTTCCACAAAGGCCGGAATGATCACTGAACGCCAGCTAATAGGGGTGGGCGGACGATCAATATCGATAGATCGATGCCAACGCTGGTATTGGTATTTGATTGATACAACTGTAATGAATTGATATTTTAATTCAATATCTCCTCTACGTTCACTATACTTTGTTGTGTCTTCACCTCTGAGCAAACGCCGCTTTCACATCTTGGGCCACATTGCTCCTCCTCCCCCTCCTGCTCCTCTGCTGTGATCGTTGTTGTGTCGTCAAGTGACTCATGACACAACGCGCAGAGGAGCAGTGACTCGCTGTATTCATTCTACAGTGCATATAACTAATATTTTTTGCACTTCAATACATATAAAAAATATTACCTAAAGAATTGATCATTCATTCACTCGAAATAATGAAATGCTCTCCCCCTACACAAAAGTATTTTTTTAAGTAAAAAGTATCGTACTGGTATCGGTATCGGCAATACGGACCCTATATGTATTTGGTATCGGATCAATACCAAATTTTGCAGTATCGCCCACTACCAGCTAACAGCAACGACACTGACTCGGATAATGACGAGAGGGATTCGGACATTTTGTTTGCCATAATCGCCCAACTGTTTAAACTCGGACACTAAAGATGAAGAATTTGAAGGATTGTGGACGAGTAATACCGGTAAACTTAAAAATTGGTGTATTGTGTGTATTTTACGTGTTACAACTGAACAAGGTTGGCATTATTGTGAATACGCTCATTAAGTTTGATAATGTTGAGAGTTATGGGACGCGTTTAATAAAGTTTGACTGATGACTGACTACGTTTTTTTTCGCTTAATGCGCGTTATAGTCTGGTGGGCGCTTTATATATGAAAAAAAGATTGAAAATAGACAATCATGACAGTGCGCCTTTTTAATAGTGTGCCCTATAGTGCAAAAAAATACGGTACCTTGTAATAAAGCAAAACTTTATATTGCAACTTTGTTTTCTAAGCCATTACATGGGAAGGAAATACGTCTTTACAGTGCAATAATCACACAGAAGCATGGACTTCTATTCATGTTAGTGATTACACAGTTGCATTTAGCTCCTGTGCCTGGTGTGTTTCTGTGAGTATGCTATATTGCTGTTATCATTACCATAAAATCTAGGTGGTTGTGTGAAGAATTCTAATGAGCACAACTTCATCAATAATTTAATACGATTATGGTAAAATACATTTCTACAGGGTCAATGTGCCTTGTGATGCTTTAGAAAAGAACCAGTCAGTTTAATTTGTTTGTTTTATGGTTAAGCAGGTTTAGTTCGGCCCTTATACCACATTGTGGTTTTAAACAGGTATAACATTAACAGTGTGTTCCGTCTCCTGTTGAGGGAAAAGAAGTTGCTTCTTTCTTTCCCTTCGCCCATTCTGGTATTCTTCCAGCTTCTCGTTGTCCTGCTGGACAGTTCAGGACTCTGACATCAGATTTATTAGACTGTCAGTGGATCAGAGTACCTACTTTGATACCTAGAGCTCATGTTGTTGTGGTGTGTGTGTGTGTGTGTGTGTGCTGTGTGCGGGTGTGGTGTGTGATTGCACTGTACACAGGTGTTATTGTGGTGATACCTAGATGTGTGCAGTATATAGATGTGTGTTGTGTGTGCGTGTGTGTGTGTGCGCCAACAGCTGGCCACAGTTGTGTAATCAGCACACGTACCTCAGTGGGGAGTCACAGGTCAGGAAATGGAGCTTTCACTGCACAGTTCTTTCAGCATCAGCACAAACACAATTGACACAACCAGTGGATTAGTCTTTCCAAGTAGACAAACTCTTCCCTACATGATCTGGTTGGTCTTTTCACTAGATCTGCACTGTGCATTTTTTTTACCTTGGTGGTCTAGGCACAAACATGTCTGCAAACATGGTCGTAGGGCAAGAGTTTTCATACTCAATATAACTTTCTTTTTTTAACTTTTTATTTTTTATGATCATAGTTTATGATGTCATACATAGTAACCAGTAGATTTCTGGTGAACGTGGGGTTTGTAGTCCTTACATAGCAATGAATAAACACATGCGGTTGCAATTATGAAGTAAAATGTAATGAACAAGAGTTTTCATACTCAATATAACTTTCTTTTTTTAACTTTTTATTTTTATGATCATAGTTATGATGTCATACATAGTAACCAGTAGATTTCTGTGTGAACGTGGGGTTTGTAGTCCTACTAGTAACCAGTAGATTTCAGGTGAACGTGGGTTCAGACATGCTGCTTGGTTTAAATGCAACTCCCGTTGCGTCTTGCCATCGGAGATTTTTTTTTTTTTACTGTCAGCTGCCCCCCCGCCTTCTCTCTGTGTCTCTCTCTACTCTCCTCTCACACACACACACACACTACCTGGTGTGGAAAATAAAAATAAAAAAATAACCACAAACAAAAAAAATCACACTGATCATAAAAAAAATTTAAGTTATAAAAAAAAAGTTAAATGAGTATGAAAACTCTTGTTCATACATTTACTTCATAATTGCAACCGCATGTGTTGTGATTCATTGTTGCAAAACTTTGTATATAGTTGTTTGTTACCATGGACAACACCATTGATTTGAAGACGATGCTGTCATGTAAATAGTTTTCAATCAGCAATTAATATAACAATGTGATCAATCTATCAATTGTATGCTTAAATAACATACGGTTAAAGCCCCGCATTCAAGAGAACCCGACCACTTCCGGGTTAAATCGACCACTTCCGTTTAGGCCCGCCCAGTCCGAGTACGGATCCGGATACAGATAATTTCGTGGTAAAAAGATACAGATACAGAAACAGATAATGCTGTACTCGCTATCCCAAGTCTGCTGAATGTATAAGTAGTCAATTGTTGGCTAACATTTCCAAAAAAACTTTTAGTGCTGCAGTTAAGTGCGTAATTAACAGCATTAATGCAAACCTTCTTCTTATTGGCCTAGCAAACTTTGTAGTTTTTTTCACAGGCTGTTGCAGCAACTAGTAACATTATCAGAATCAGAATCAGAATCAGAAAATACTTATTGATCCCCAAAGGGAAACTCTGTAATTAGAACATCTAGCTAGACCGGATACAAAACAACATGCATATATATTTTATTATATATATATATATATATATATATATATATATATATATATATATAGATAATATATATATATATATAAAGTGAAGATTGGAAATGTGACCAATCACAGATACTGGGCTTTTCCGCAGGGGAGCTTAAAAAGACAGGCGCTAAAACAGAGGTGTGTCAGATAGAGGGTCAATACAGGTAGGTTAAGACAGATAGCATGAAAGAAAAAATGTGTTTTTTTGAACAAGAAAGCATGTAACATGTTCTCGAAAAACCCAAAATTACAAGTACCAACTTGAAAATGAGCATGATATGGGATCTTTAATGGGGGTTAGTACTTACCGGATTCATAAAATTATGTTTTATCCTATTTACGTACTTTGATCTTGTAATATTTAAAGGGCACTAGATGTGGGAGGGTAGTGTTGAGTTTTAAAAAGTTAAAATGAAGAGAGCCAGGTTAGAAAATTATGCATACATCTGTCCCCATTTTCCCCCACCTTCTGACTGTAAAGAGTGATCAGGTCAAGTCTGGCATTTAAATATGGAAAGGGGCTTCTGCTATGAAACAAAAGGTGGTCTTCGGTCCTGTCCCCTGGGGTTTTAGTCTAGGCTGAGACAATACAATGTTGATTGGAGCTATGTGATGTCAGAGTTTCACATTTGCACGACAGAACCATTTGCTTGCTACCAAGGGGTGACCCCGGAGGTGTAGAGGGCGGGTTCTGATTGACAGCAAAGATGCAAAGATCTGCTGTCATGACAACAACGGACAATGAGCAGGATTGAATGCACCAACCGCCCAAGGTGTATGGTATAAAAGTGTGCCATTTAGGACTTTTCAGGACTGCTTTCACGTGATCCATCAGGGGAAGCGTGGATCAGTCCGCTGTCAGCTGCAGTGTATTATGTGTTGTGTTTGTCTGATTGTCTTTGTCTTATCATCTTCACACTGCTGTTGCATTAACCTTTCTTTCATTCTCAATTCGACCTCAGCCTCCTTTCCTCAGAGATCCAACAGAACGCGATGTTAGTTATGAAATTTAACAGTAGCATATTTCAAATTCTAAAATTATTATTTTTTCTATAAAATATACACTTCTGGCGACGTGGGCAGTCTAATACACTTTTTCCACAAGACACAGGAAAAACCTGACAAAATAGATAGACGATAGACTCCTTTCCATGCCAGTGGGCAAGTACGCCTTTCTGTTTATTTGCAATTGTGTCACTGTCACGTTTAACATCCCTTACACAAAAAAAAAAGTTGTCTTTTTTCTGCTACAGTTGTAGTTAGTAAACAGTAGAAAAGCAGCATGGACCCCAGTGAAAATGTTTAGGTGGTTGATTCTTTTTTTATTCTGTTAATCATCCACTCTCTCTTTCAAACTTGTACACACTAATTTAGAACGATGTCGTGGTGCGCTTGAGTAGAGACGGATGGAATTTGGGGCTGAGGCGATGTACATGAAATCATTATGCTGAAAAGGGGCGGAAATTGTGTTTCCATCACTGCAATAAGAGCTGGAGCCAAAAAACCTGTGACTACTGCAGGGTACTAATCCCTATCATAACCTTCACTGAAGACAAAGCAGTTTGATGGTTCTAATTGTTTTTGTTTTTTATTGGGAAGGGGTATAAGTGAGATTCAGCTATTCATCTCAGTGTCCCTGTAAGAGGGGGGGGTGCACGGCTAATTGTTGTCTTCTTGATGCTAAGAGGTTACCAAATGTTAAAAGAATAAGCAAAATGATCACATAATAATTTAAAGTACATTTTACTTCCGCTAGATACTACACAATCATAAACTAATACCGTATTGGCACTATAGGGCGCACTTAAAAGCCACATATTTTCTCAAAAAACGACAGTGGCTTATAATCGAAGCGCCGTATATATGGATTATTCTGTTTGCTTACTGACCTCCTAAGCGATTTTGTGTTATACAAGGCGCTCACGGCGCTAAGTCAAAATGTTTTTAGTACAGACTTTGGTAACTACAAGCCGCACGCTTGCAGCATTACGGCTACCATAGCTAGGAGCGTCGCGGAGTGATACTGTGCTTCACCATAAATGACGTGTATATGGACCCCAAAATGGCACTGTCAAAAGACACGCTTACGACGCGGACTTCAAACTCAAGGCTATCAGTCACCCAGTTGAAACATGGGAATAGAGCAGTGCAAGAGAACAACATTAATGAATCAATGGTACGGAAGTGGAGGAAGCAAGAAGATGACTGCGCCAAGTAAAGAAGACCACACAGAGTTCCGCGTAACAAAGCGAGATGGCCACAGTTAGAAGACAAAAATGAACGTGGGTTACTGAACAGAGAGCAGCAGGTAGAAGCGTCTCACAGTCTCTATTCATGAAGGCAACAGCGTTAGCATGGGACATGAATCAATGAATTCGAGCGGCGTTTTTGTGCTTTCGTTCGGTGAAAAGACGTAATCTTCTATCCGCACACAAACTACCGTCTGCAGCAACTGCCAAAAGATTACGAAGAAAAGATGTCATTTTCGCGGCATACTGCAAAAAACAGATCACTGAAAAGAAATCCGGCCAGAGCACATCACCAACATGGACGAGGTGTCCCTCACCTTTGATATCCCGTGAACCGCACTGTGGAGAAAACAGGGACCAGAACGGTGCCTATACACACCACAGGGAACGAGAAGTCATCCTTCAATGTAGTTCTCAGTTGCCAGGCTGATGGCCAGAAAACTTCCACCCATGGTCATTTTCAAGAGGAAGACTTTGCCAAAAGAAACGTTTCCAGCCGCGTCATCATCAAAGCTAACCCAAAGGATGGAGGACGAGGAAAAGATGAGTGAGTGGTGAGAGATTTACGTCAAGAGACCGGATGGCTTTTTCACAAATCTCCGTCCTATTGATCTGCGACTCCATGCGTGCCCATCTCACCGATGCTGTCAAAAACCAAGTGAAGCAAACTAATTCGGAGCTTGCCATCATTCCAGTGGATTAACTAAAGAACTCCAGCCGCTAGATATTGGTGTTAACAGGGCGTTCATAGTTAAACTGCGATCTGCGTGGGAGCAGTGGATGACAGAAGGCGAACACACATTCACCAATACAGGGAGACAGCGCCGGGCGACTTACGCCACATATATGCCAATGGATCGTGGATGCCTGGGCTAAGGTATCAGTCTCAACTGTGGTCCGAGCTTCCACAAAGGCCGGAATGATCACTGAACGCCAGCTAATAGGGGTGGGCGGACGATCAATATCGATAGGATCGATGCCAACGCTGGTATTGGTATTTGATTGATACAACTGTAATGAATTGATATTTTAATCAATATCCTCCTCTACGTTCACTATACTTTGTTGTGTCTTCCACCTCTGAGCAAACGCCGCTTTCACATCTTGGGCCACATTGCTCCTCCTCCCCCTCCTGCTCCTCTGCTGTGATCGTTGTTGTGTCGTCAAGTGACTCACTGACACAACGCGCAGAGGAGCAGTGACTCGCTGTATTCATTCTACAGTGCATATAACTAATAATTTTTTGCACTTCAATACATATAAAAAATATTACCTAAAGAATTGATCATTCATTCACTCGCAAATAATGAATGCTCTCCCCCTACACAAAAGTATTTTTTTAAGTAAAAAGTATCGTACTGGTATCGGTATCGGCAATACGGACCCTATATGTATTTGGTATCGGATCAATACCAAATTTTGCAGTATCGCCCACATACCAGCTAACAGCAACGACACTGACTCGGATAATGACGAGAGGGATTCGGACATTTGTTTGCCATAATCGCCCAACTGTTAAACTCGGACACTAAAGATGAAGAATTTGAAGGATTGTGGACGAGTAATACCGGTAAACTTAAAAATTGGTGTATTGTGTGTATTTTACGTGTTACAACTGAACAGGTTGGCATTATTGTGAATACGCTCATTAAGTTTGATAATGTTGAGAGTTATGGGACGCGTTTAATAAAGTTTGACTGAATGACTGACTACGTTTTTTTTCGCTTAATGCGCGTTATAGTCTGGTGGGCGCTTTATATATGAAAAAAAGATTGAAAAATAGACAATCATGACAGTGCGCCTTTTTTATATAGTGTGCCCTATAGTGCAAAAAAATACGGTACCTTGTAATAAAGCAAAACTTTATATTGCAACTTTGTTTTTAAGCCATTACATGGGAAGGAAATACGTCTTTACAGTGCAATAATCACACAGAAGCATGGACTTCTATATCATGTTAGTGATTACACAGTTGCATTTAGCTCCTGTGCTGGTGTGTTTCTGTGATATGCTATATTGCTGTTATCATCTCCATAAAATCTAGGTGGTTGTGTGAAGAATTCTAATGAGCACAACTCATCAATAATTTAATACGATTATGGTAAATACATTTCTACAGGGTCATATGTGCCTTGTGATGCTTTAGAAAAGAACCAGTCAGTTTAATTTGTTTGTTTTATGGTTAAGCAGGTTTAGTTCGGCCCTTATACCACATTGTGGTTTTAAACAGGTATAACATTAACAGTGTGTTCCGTCTCCTGTTGAGGGAAAAGAATTGCTTCTTTCTTTCCCTTCGCCCATTCTGGTATTCTTCCAGCTTCTCGTTGTCCTGCTGGACAGTTCAGGACTCTGACATCAGATTTATTAGACTGTCAGTGGATCAGAGTACCTACTTTGATACCTAGAGCTCATGTTGTTGTGGTGTGTGTGTGTGTGTGTGTGTGCTGTGTGCGTGGTGTGGTGTGTGATTGCACTGTACACAGGTGTTATTGTGGTGATACTAGATGTGTGCAGTATATAGATGTGTGTTGTGTGTGCGTGTGTGTGTGTGCTGCCAACAGCTGGCCACAGTTGTGTAATCAGACACGTACCTCAGTGGGGAGTCACAGGTCAGGAAATGGAGCTTCACTGCACAGTTCTTTCAGCATCAGCACAAACACAATTGACACAACCAGTGGATTAGTCTTTCCAAGTAGACAAACTCTTCCCTACATGATCTGGTTGGTTTTTCACTAGATCTGCACTGTGCATTTTTTTTACCTTGGTGGTTCTAGGCACAAACATGTCTGCAAACATGGTCGTAGGG
>NC_045741.1:26150013-26151052 GCF_008692095.1 Etheostoma spectabile
TTGCAAAACGTTCTGTATATAGTTTGTTTGTTACCATGACAACACCATTGATTTGAAGATCGATGCTGTCATGTAAATAGTTTTCAAATCAGCAATTAATATAACAATTTGTGATCAACTCATATCAATTGTATGCTTAAATAACATACCGGTTAAAGCCCCGCACATTCCAAGAGAACCCGACCCACTTCCGGGTTAAATCTGACCACTTCCGGTTTAGGCCCCGCAGTCCGAGTACGGATCCGGATACAGATAATCATGTGGTAAA
This sequence comes from Etheostoma spectabile, assembly GCF_008692095.1. NCBI lineage: Eukaryota > Metazoa > Chordata > Actinopteri > Perciformes > Percidae > Etheostoma > Etheostoma spectabile. The sequence continues at coordinate 26,150,282 of NC_045741.1, forward strand.
CAGATACAGATACAGAAACAGATAATGCTGTACTCGCCATCCCTAATGTCTGTGAATGTATAAGTAGTCAATTGGGCTAACATTTTCCAAAAAAACTTTAGTGCTGTCAGTTAAGTGCGTAATTAACAGCATTAATGAAAACTTCTTCTTATTGGCCAGCAAACTTTGTAGTTTTTTTCACAGGCTGTTGCAGCAACTAGTAACAACATATCAGAATCAGAATCAGAATCAGAAATACTTTATGACCCCAAAGGGAAACTCTGTAATTGAACATCTAGCTAGACCGGAACAAAGACAAATTGCATATATATATATATATATATATATATATATATATATATATATATAAAGTGAAGAATTGGAAATGCTGACCAATCACAAGATACTGGGCTTTTTCAGCAGGGGAGCTTAAAAAGACAGGCGCTAAAACAGAGTGTGTCAGATAGAGGGTCAATACAGGTAGGTTAAGACAGATAGCATGAAGAAAATAATGTGTTTTTTTGAACAAGAAAGCATGTAAACATGTTCTCGTAAAAACCCAAATTACAAGTACCAACTTGAAAATGAGCATGATATGGGATCTTTAATGGAGGGTTAGTACTTACCGGATTCCATAAAATTATGTTTTATCCCTTATTTACTGTACTTTTGATCTTGTAATATTTAAAGGGCACTAGATGTGTGAGTGTAGTGTTGAGTTTTAAAAAGTTAAAATGAAGGAGCCAGGTTAGAAAATTATGCATACATCTGTCCCCATTTTCCCCCCACCTT
>NC_045741.1:26151062-26152518 GCF_008692095.1 Etheostoma spectabile
AGAGTTGATCAGGTCAAGTCTGGCATTTAACATATGGAAAGGGGCTTCCTGCTATGAAACAAAAGGTGGTCTTCGGTCTCCTGTCCCCTGGGGTTTTAGTCTAGGCTGAGACAATACAATGTTGATTGGACTATGTTGATGTCAGAGTTTCACATTTGCACGACAGAACCATTTGCTCTGCTACCAAGGGGTGACCCCCGGAGGTGTAGAGGGCGGGTTCTGATTGGACAGCAAAGATGCACTAGATCTGCTGTCATGACAACAACGGACCAATGAGCAAGGATTTGAATGCACCAACCGCCCCAAGGTGTATGGTATAAAAGTGTGCCATTTAGGACTTTTCAGGACTGCTTTCACGTGACTCCATCAGGGGAAGCGTGGATCAGTCCGCTGTCAGCTGCAGTGTTATTATGTGTTTGTTTTGTCTGATTGTCTTTGTCTTATCATCTTCATCACTGCTGTTGCATTAAACCTTTTCTTCATTCTCAATTCGACCCTCAGCCTCCTTTTCCTCAGAGATCCAACAGAACGCGATGTTAGTTATGAAATTCTAACAGTAGCATATTTCAAATTCTAAAATTATTATTTTTTTCTATAAAATACTACACTTCTGGCAGACGTGTGCAGTCTAATACACTTTTTCCACCAAGACACAGGAAAACCTGACAAAAATAGATAGACGATAGACTCCTTTCCACTGCCAGTGGGCAAGTACGCCTTTCTGTTTATTTGCAATTGTGTCACTGTCACGTTTAACATCCCTTACACAAAAAAAAAAGTTGTCTTTTTTCTGCTACAGTTGTAGTTAGTAAACAGTAGAAAGCAGCATGGACCCCAGTGAAAATGTTTAGGTGGTTGATTCTTTTTTTATTTCTGTTAATCATCCACTCTCTCTTTCAAACTTGCTACCACTAATTTAGAACGATGTCTGAGTGCTGCTTGAGTAGAGACGGATGGAATTTGGGGCTGAGGCGATGTACATGAAATCATTATGCTGAAATAGGGGCGGAAATTTGTGTTTCCATCACTGCCAATAAGAGCTGGAGCCAATAAATACCTGTGACTACTGCAGGGTACTAATCCCTATCATAACCTTTCCCACTGAAGACAAAGCCAGTTGTTGATGGTTCTAATTGTTTTTGTTTTTTTATTGGGAAAGGGGTATAAGTGATAGATTCAGCCTATTCATCTCAGTGTCCCTGTAAGAGGGGTGGGGTGCACGGCTAATTGTTGTCTTCTTGAATGCTAAGAGGTTACCAAATGTTAAAAGAATAAGCAAAATGATCACATAATAACTTTAAAGTACATTTTACTTCCATATAGTATACTACACAATCATAATACTACTACCGTATTTTTGGCACTATAGGGCGCACTTAAAAGCCATTAATTTTCTCAAAAAACGACAGTGCGCTTTATAATCCGAAGCGCCGTATATATGGATTAATTCTGGTTT
>NC_045741.1:26152540-26152723 GCF_008692095.1 Etheostoma spectabile
TTTGTGTTATACAAGGCGCTCACGGCGCTAAGTCAAAATGTTTTAGTACGACTTTGGTGAACTACAAAGCCGCACCGCTTGCAGCATTACGGCTACCATAGCTAGGAGCGTCGCGGAGTGATACTGTGCTTCACCATAATATGACGTGTATATGGACCCCAAAATGGCACCTGTCAAAAGACA
>NC_045741.1:26152733-26152835 GCF_008692095.1 Etheostoma spectabile
GCGGACTTCAAACTCAAGGCTATCAGTCACCCAGTTGAACATGGGAATAGAGCAGCTGCAAGAGAATTCAACATTAATGAATCAATGGTACGGAAGTGGAGG
>NC_045741.1:26152845-26152944 GCF_008692095.1 Etheostoma spectabile
ATGACCTGCGCCAAGTAAAGAAGACCACACAGAGTTTCCGCGTTAACAAAGCGAGATGGCCACAGTTAGAAGACAAAATTGAACAGTGGGTTACTGAAC
>NC_045741.1:26152954-26153366 GCF_008692095.1 Etheostoma spectabile
AGGTAGAAGCGTCTCTACAGTCTCTATTCAACTGAAGGCAACAGCGTTAGCATGGGACATGAATATCAATGACTTTCGAGGCGGTCCTTCTTGGTGCTTTCGTTTCGTGAAAAGACGTAATCTCTCTATCCGCACACAAACTACCGTCTCGCAGCAACTGCCAAAAGATTACGAAGAAAAGATGGTCATTTTCCGCGCATACTGCAAAAACAAGATCACTGAAAAGAAATCCGGCCAGAGCACATCACCAACATGGACGAGGTTCCCCTCACCTTTGATATCCCCGTGAACCGCACTGTGGAGAAAACAGGGACCAGAACGGTGCCTATACACACCACAGGGAACGAGAAGTCATCCTTCACTGTAGTTCTCAGTTGCCAGGCTGATGGCCAGAAACTTCCACCCATGGTCA
>NC_045741.1:26153376-26153483 GCF_008692095.1 Etheostoma spectabile
AGAGGAAGACTTTGCCAAAAGAAACGTTTCCAGCCAGCGTCATCATCAAAGCTAACCCAAAAGGCTGGATGGACGAGGAAAAGATGAGTGAGTGGCTGAGAGAAATT
>NC_045741.1:26153500-26153909 GCF_008692095.1 Etheostoma spectabile
AGAGACCGGATGGCTTTTTTCACAAATCTCCGTCCCTATTGATCTGCGACTCCATGCGTGCCCATCTCACCGATGCTGTCAAAAACCAAGTGAAGCAAACTAATTCGGAGCTTGCCATCATTCCAGGTGGATTAACTAAAGAACTCCAGCCGCTAGATATTGGTGTTAACAGGGCGTTCATAGTTAAACTGCGATCTGCGTGGGAGCAGTGGATGACAGAAGGCGAACACACATTCACCAATACAGGGAGACAGCGCCGGGCGACTTACGCCACTATATGCCAATGGATCGTGGATGCCTGGGCTAAGGTATCAGTCTCAACTGTGGTCCGAGCTTCCACAAAGGCCGGAATGATCACTGAACTGCCAGCTAATAGGGGTGGGCGGATCGATCTAAATATCGATAGTAT
>NC_045741.1:26153919-26169630 GCF_008692095.1 Etheostoma spectabile
GCTGGTATTGGTATTTGATTGATACAACTGTAATTGAATTGATATTTTAATTTCAATATCTCTCCTCTACGTTCACTATACTTTGCTTGTGTCTTCCACCTTCCTGAGGGCAAACGCCGCTTTCACATCTTGGCCCACATTGCTCCTCCTCCCCTCCTGCTCCTCTGCTGTGATTCGTTGTTGTGTGTCACGTGACACTGACACAACGCGCAGAGGAGCGTGACTCGCTGTATCATTCTACAGTGCCTAATAACTAATAATTTTTTGCACTTCAATACATTAATAAAAAATATTACCTAAAGAATTGATCATTCATTCACCTCAGAAATAATGAAATGCTCTCCCCTACACAAAAGTATTTTTTTAAGTAAAAAGTATCGTACTGGTATCGGTATCGGCAATACGGACCCTATATGTATTTGGTATCGGATCAATACCAAATTTTGCAGTATCGCCCACCACTACCAGCTAACAGCAACGACACTGACTCGGATAATGACGAGAGGGATTCGGACATTTTGTTTGCCATAATCGCCCAACTGTTAAACTCGGACACTAAAGATGAAGAATTTGAAGGATTTGTGGACGAGTAATACCGGTAAACTTAAAAATTGAGTGTATTGTGTTGTATTTTACGTGTTACAACTGAACAAGGTTGGCATTTATTGTGAATACGCTCATTAATGTTTGATAATGTTGAGAGTTATTGTGAACGCGTTTAATAAAGTTTGACTGACTGACTGACTTACCTGTTTTTTTTCCGCTTAATGCGCGTTATAGTCTGGTGCGCTTTATATATGAAAAAAAGATTGAAAATAGACCATTCATTGACAGTGCGCCTTTTAATATAGTGTGCCCTATAGTGCAAAAAATACGGTACCTTGTAATAAAGCAAAACTCTCTATATTGCAACTTTGTTTTCTCAAGCCATTACATGGGAAGGAAATACTTGTCTTACAGTGCAATAATCACACAGAAGCATGGACATTATATCATGTTAGTGATTACACAGTTGCATTTAGCTCCCTGTGCCTGTGTGTGTTTCTGTGATATTGCTATATTGCTGATTATCATCATTACCATAAAATCTAGGTGGTTGTGTGAAGAATTTCTAATGAGCACAACTTCATCAATAATTTAATACGATTATGGTAAAATACATTTCTACAGTGTCATAATGATGCCTTGTGATGCTTTAGAAAAGAACCAGTCAGTCTTAATTTGTTTGTTTTATGGTTAAGCAGGTTTAGTTCGGCCCTTATACCACATTGTGGTTTTAAACATGTATAACATTAAACAGTGTGTTCCGTCTCCTGTTGAGGGAAAAGAATTTGCTTCTTTCTTTCCCTTCGCCCATTCTTGGTATTCTTCCAGCTTCTCGTTGTCCTGCTGGACAGTTCAGGACCTCTGACATCAGATTTATTAGACTGTCAGTGGACTCAGAAGTACCTACTTTGATACCTAGAGCTCATGTTGTGTGTGTGTGTGTGTGTGTGTGTGTGCGTGTGTGCGTGTGTGTGTGTGTGATTGCACTGTACACAGGTGTTATTGTGTGCATACATAGATGTGTGCAGTAAATATAGATGTGTGTTGTGTGTGCGTGTGTGTGTGTGCTGCCAACAGCTGGCCACATGTTGTGTAATCAGCACCTGTACCTCAGTGTGGGAGTCACAGGTCAGGAAATGGAGCTTTACACTGCACAGTTCTTTCAGCATCAGCACAAACACAATTGACACAACCAGTGGATTAGTCTTTCCAAGTAGACAAACTCTTCCCTACACTGCATCTGTGTTGGTCTTTTCACTAGATCTGCACTGTGCATTTTTTTTACCTTGGTGGTTCTAGGCACAAACATGTCTGCAAACATGTCTTAGTGGCAGAGTTACAATGCAAGAATGTATCATGGGTTGACTTAAGCCTCAATGATGGCACAAAGAACCATATTTAGTATCAGTTGGAGAAATGTTACCGGTGTTTCCCCATATTCCACAGCAGTGTTCACACTATTGACATTAAGTCAAACCCACTTATTGTGGCCAATGGGCTCCTTACATACACTACCCACAATCGTAAGTGTAACAGCAACGTCTCTGATTGGACTCGCTGTTACCATAGAAACGTTTACCGTAAATCGCAAACTGCCAGAGTGAGCTTCTACCATTGAAGTCTATGATAGTTCCTGTACACGGTCTTGTACCTTTTGCCTTTTTTTGCGGTTTTCAAAATGTTTTTTACTTTGAGAGTGTTCATTTACAATCCGAACCACATCGCCGTAGGTGACTTCAGGCAGGTTGTGGAGAGACTTGGTCCAGCACTATCTATTGGGCTCTGCCATTGTAAAAAGCTAACCGAATGAGCCGTATCCCCACTCAAAGACGTTCTTCCGGTCTTCAGTTGTTGCGTGACATAGGAGGCCTATTAGAAGCACTTTCCGGTGAGGGTTGATCGTTACTGCGCAGCCTTTAACTGAGCTTTGTAAGTGAGTTGTAAGTCTTCTGGTAGCTGTGCCAAGAGAAATCTCAATCATTCAGAATCTTGCAGAGACGGAGAGCGTAGGTAACAATTGCTTTTGAATTGCATACAGTAGGGCGGCCTCTAGCTCACTCAGTAAGTGCACTCGCCCCATGTTGGCTGAGTCATGCAGCGTCCCTTTGCTGCGTGTCATCACCCATCTCTCTCTCTCCCCCTTTCACACATCTATCCACTGTCTCTGTCTAATGAAAGGAAGAAAAAAAAACATGCAGTACAGCATCAGTACAATTGAGCTCCCTTTCTAACCTGCTAACACCCACTGAACTTTAACTTAACCATTGAGGTGATTTCCGCTTTCCGATTTCCGCTTGAAGAACAGCACTGCCTCTGAGAATGTATTTGTAGAAGTAAAACTCCAGATTGTCTGCTTCCCAGCTATGCAGAAAAGTGCATTTCATTTGTCAAAAAGGTGGAATTGTGAAAAAAATATGTTTAAGGACTTTTAGTTACACACAGTACTAGTGCATGATGGATGAAGTGACGGCTGAAGTTGCATCCTTTTCCTGACTTCACAGACAGATTTCTTCATACATTGTGATAACATCAGTGATCCCTTCACTTGAGTCCTATCATCAGGACAGCATTTGCGTTCATCCAGCATTTTGGTTTTTGTGCTTGCCTCATGCTTTTTTGCATTTAAAGCTATAGTGCGTAGTTTCTGTCTCCCCCTTGAGGAATTCTAAGTTAAGACAACAAAACTGTTGGCGCGTCCACATGATACAAGCCTTCCTTGATCACGCAGCACCCCCCAGCTCTCCTCCACACAGTTGCTACTGGCCAAGGAGGACAGGGAGGATTAAAAAAACATGATTGACTCTTCAGAAGAGGTAATTATCTTCACTTGAGTTTCTGCGTGGAAAAGTCACCGGATGACACAATCTTCTGAACATAGCCATACTGAGAGATACAGAGAGAGTTGTGTGGAGCTGATATCTTTAATCATCTTTGTAGCAACTCATTTGGCATTGACTTGCATGTGTTCATTGATATCAAAATGTTATGCACAACAGCTTTAATGCTAATAAGCAGCATTTGATATTTTCTCACGTCCCTGTAAGCATATCTGCGTGCTAACACCAGCATGTAGCCCAAAGCACACATTTTTGAACGTTGACATGATTTTGCAATTTGCTGTGTGGACTGAAGTGTGCTGAGCGGTGTACTAAGGTTAAAGTATGTCAAAATCTGAGGTAATTTGTGTTATGACAGTGTAATTCCAGTTTGAACATGGTGAAGGTGCCAGGTGGCCCTGTGCCCATCATTCCAATAATAGCTGTATGACTCTATTTACTGGCAGTGTGGTCTTTGTCCCTATATTCTCCATGGTAACAGATTGATTAATTAACAATTAGCTCCAGTGTTCAAGGTCCATCCTTGTCTTCTTCTAGCAGTGAGGAACATCTGCTCCATAGACAGACACACACACGCGCACACACACACACACACACACACACACACACACACACACACACACACACAGATAATACATAGATACACTGAAACACATGCACACAAGCCCACATGCAAATCGAGGCACACGAGACGTACACACACACACACACACACACACACACACAGCCTTTGTTAGGGGGTGAGACATCTGCTGTTTGTTGTTCACAAATTATTGATAGCAGTAAACAGAAAGTTGAGTGGAAAACAGGCATTTCTCATGCTGATGAAATTTTCACGACCTGTCAGCCCATTCAAACCATCGCTTTGTTACCGAGCAGGACGCACGACAGCAAGAGAAGCATCGCTACCACATATTTCCCACAGCGAGGAGAGAGGCACAGAGAGCAGGGGACTGACAGAAAGAAATAAAATACACAGTGAGGAGAACAGGGACAGAGGGAACACTTCCTGCACTGAAAAACCACATTCACTGAATCCCTTTTCATGCTGTAAATGAAAGAGTAATATAACTGAAATCCAGACTGACATATTTAGATTTTTTTAATATGCATTTGCTAACTTATTGTTACAGAACATTAAACACCTTTTTTAGACAACATTTGAATTAAATTAGCACATGAAAACATGCAATTTGACTGTAAAGGTTTTTATTATGGTTATTAGGAGAACACATTTCTCATCTATCAGAATGGCATGCATGCTTGGCATGTGCTATAATCTCATTAGCAGGGGGGAGGTTAAGCATCTAAAGTCTCTCTGCATCTCTCTCACCCACTTTGCCCTCTTACTCTCCAACATGTGGCCTATCATGAAGCCAGATTAGTAGCAGGATAGATCATAAGCTAGTATCCCAGGAAATTCTGTTCAAATTGTATGATTCTGAACCTCATGTTTCATGTCCATGTCAACACAGAGTGTCCCCTTCGTGTAATATGGTGTAAACTAAGCGTGTGGAGAAGGGGTGGTGGATAGTCATGTAGGGCATCAGACCTTCAATCAGGAGACCAGAGTTTGTGTCCAGTGACAGACTTGAAATGAATGTTCACTTTCAATGAACTGTAATCACAGTTAAGTCTATTTCCCTGGTGTACTGACAGCCTGGAATACATTCTGACATTACTAAAGCAAGATGAGAAGTCACTGAAGGTCAGCAATGAAGTGTTAACTTACACTTTAACCAGATGTTTTAAGGTTCAAACCCGTAGCATGACTTATGTGGCATAAGCCACAATCTTTTCCTAACTTTAACAATTTTCATGTAAAGACATTTCAGAAAGCAAGAATTGGCATTGGAGGTAGTCTCCATTGTAGGTAGTGTTCCATTCTGGGATTGTTCAGGTGCCACCGGAAATTTCGCCAGATGTCCCTCATTTACGGCTGGATGTCCGTTACCTTCCGCTTTCTTTGTGTTTGAATTTTAACCTCTGGTTGGTTTCTGAGGACAATGGTTAACTGCTCCTCAGATCTCTGCAGGGTAAATCCAGACAGCTAGCTATACTATCTGTCCAATCTTATGTTATTTTGCTTTCTTATGTTTTCATTTACGTTTTACACAATGTCCCAACTTCATTGGAATTGCTGGATTTCACTATTTTCAGCTGGATGTCCAATACCTTCTATTTTTTTGTGTTGGATTTTTAAACTCCAGTGGACAATGGTCAACTGCTCCTCAGATCTCTGCAGGATAAATCCAGACAGCTAGTTGGATTCTCTTTCAAATCTGAGTTTTCTGTTGCACGACTAAAACAACGTTTGAAGGTTTTGAACTTGTTCCTCCAAATCAAGTTCCTCTCTGAGGCTATTTTGCAGCGACACCCTGGCTCTGACCAATTACTTCAACTTTACCCCAAATTTGACCAATAACCAGAGTTTCTAGTCACTTCAACCAATCACAGTAGTCCCATATACCAGACTTTGCATCAGTTTGGGACGCTGAGTGAGTACAGGTAGATTTAACACACATACGTTGGCTCAAACATCTCTCATTTGCCAACAAAACGTACAGTGAAAGACTGCAAAACATTTCAGACCGTCAACCTCTACACATTTTAACATCAATGTACGCTGTAACAATTATTCACTCTAATGTCGCTGAAAGCTGATGCTGTTTCAATCTGGTCGGCTCGCTTCAGCGGGTGGGGCAGTTCCCCCCGCAACTGACGCGCGCACACACACCAACACACACACAAGGTGGATGCAGGGAAAAACATAAATGAGACCTAAATTGAGGACAGCTACGTTCGTTATTGTTAGTGCAAGATTGTTGTTGTCCAGACTCATAGTAGTCGTTGGGGTATTGTTCAGCCCAGTATTTAGCAGTCAATTGAGAATTTCTTAATTTTTTTCGCAACCGTTTCTCAACAAACTCAACCTGAACGTGAGGACATATGGTTACAAGGCAACAGGTCTAACAATGCCATTTGGCCAGAGGTAATTAATGTCAACAAAAATGTATGCTAATTCCGTGCGATTCTGCGTGTGTAAGAGAATTCCATTTTCATGGGTAGATGCCGTGGTTTTCCACATCGCGGAAATCATGGGCCCCTAAAAAAATACAAAAGCTCCTGTAAAATCCGTCCTTTAGGGCCGCAACAATCTGAAAAAACCCTGCACAATCCTGGAAGGACTGATAGATGTGTATAGTCACTTTTTTTGCCATGATAACTATATCACACATAATGTTCCACTCTTACTGTGCAACAAGCGTCTGCAGGATTCTTTTGATTGGGTTTTGATAGCTTGACATTACACTTACACGTATTCCATCTTTGCAGCTCAGGGAACCATGCCTCTTGAAAGACTTGACGTGACTCATTGAGAAAGTGATTGTTCAGATATCACAATATTACATTTGTATTAAGGATAATAAAAATCCGGTTACTCGCTCTAGATTGTTGCACATGCTGAAACCTGTTGATGACAGTACTAAACCTGCTATTCTCGGCCTGTTAGGCGACCGTTGCAGCCGCCTTTGTTACCTCCCCACTGTGCTGTTTGGAAAAATGGCCACCTTAAGTATTCTTTAGTGCCACTCCACAACACAGAATAGGTAGGTTGCTAATGGTGTGGGGAGACATGGCAAGACTTTACAGAAAAAATCACTTAAGTGCATGTGTGTCCACGTGCGTGAGGGCCTATTGTTTACAGCCAACAAAAGCAGTACATGGAAACATTCAGAGCATGAAGAAATGTATTTAGAGAAGATTCACTTTTATTGAACAGATGCTTGAACTAGAGCAATATAATCAGCTTATACCCTATTAAATATTTAACCCTAGTTTTGTCTTCCTGTCGACTATGCAACCTTTTGTCAACGTTTTGGTAGTCTTTCTCAACACTTTTCCTGACGTTTTCGTCGGTTTTCATGGAGTTTTTGTTGCTTTTTTCCCCTGATGTTTTTTCCACATTCTTTAAGATTTTTTAAAATTCAAGTAAACACCCACCTTTTGTTAAAGTAGTGAACTCATCATTTATTTAACTTGTGCAGAGCGTTGTATGGATCCATCCACATTGTTTTTCTTTGACAATTTCTTCGTAGGAAATCTCAATTTTTGATATAGAAGCTTTGTAAATGGGTCAAATTTAACTTGAGGGCAAGATGACTGTTAATGCCCTATTCATTTAACTCTGACACTTGTAGCCTGTTTCTATAGACAGAAAAAAATCTGTCCAAACGACAAAACATATACTGTTTTTCAAAATACTTCCATGGTTTTTCCAGGGATGACCTTGTTATAATACATCTATGGGGACGGCTGGCTCGTTAGCCAGCTAGCTGGGTTATTCCATCATGATTTAACGCTACACTGGTTACAGAAAATGAGCCAAACAGCCAACTGGTAGCTAACTAGCCAGTCCTAATGCTTTCTTATTGATCCTTTGAAGAGCCGCCCTCTGCTCTCCTCCCAGCAAAGTAGTCTGCCAGCGTTGGGGGTTGAGCCAGGGAGGGACTGAGTTGGTTGTTTAAATTTTAAACAGTTTAAATAAAAAATTTGATCATCATTTTTTTTTTCTCCATTTGATCACCATCAGTCTAGTTATTGCCGGCGGCGGCAGCGACAACAACATTGCCCCCAACGTTACCCCCCTTTCACCTCCGTCAGCTGGAAGAGGTGTTCAAACAGCAAGTCTGCTTTGTTTGACCATGTCTCTTAGCTTTTTTAATCAAACTAAAGTAACTCAAGAAAGGAGTAATACTTTCACTTATTATTTCCTTTGCTAAACAGAAAAATACAACCTTTCACCTGCAAGGGTACCCATGGGGTCTTATTAAAATCCTGAATTAAATTTTCTAAAAATAAAACTAAATTTAAAAAAAAGAAAACGCCATTATTGTTTTTTAAGCACAACAAAGGTATATGCCCTAAGACTCCATTAGGCGTTCCTCCTGCTTGTTTTCTCTGCTACATCACCTCAACGTTTACCACAACGTTTGAGCAAATTGAGGGAGGTATGGTAGAAAAACAATTACTTAGTTTATTATATTTTTGATCAATAATCTAAATGTAATATTCCTATTACAGAGTAAGACGCTATAGCTTTATCTAAAGTAATTGACATAAGCTCCACCTTTACAAGCTGCAACAGTGTAGTGATAAACACATTAATGCAGCTATATTTAGAATGTAAGAATATAATGTATATTATTCTGACATTCTGCATCTTGAGCACTTTCAGTGTATCTTGATACTAATTCTATTGAACCTTTACATCAGAATGATTTTAAATGCAATAATTGAATTCTTCTTCCATCTCTGAGAATCAGCATGTTTCAGCTCCTCACTAGTCTGGCCTTGTCGGACCTATGTCCAAAGCCCTGTGGAGTAAGTTCTGGCTACCACACACAAACAATCTGGGATAGGAGGAAAAAGACAAAACAAGCCCTCTGTCTGATCTCCCTTTTTTTCGTTTTGTTAGCAAACTACGTCAAATTACATATGAGCCATGTTTTTGAGAAAAGTGTCAAAGTTTGCAGTAAATGTATAGGTGTTATGGACATCCACAAATCCTGTCCCGCGTTTTGGTATTACATCATGTCCTGTCTCCGCTCTGTGTTTTTGCGACAAACAAGACAGCAAGTTGTGTAGAGTGAATAGTAAAGCATAGAAAATCAGGGTTTTAAAAAACCTTCAGCATAATATTTAAAAATTAAAATTTTGGATGTATTTAGACAACCAAGGAGATGTAATCATGTTGTGCTGCTAGCTAGTATCTAGCGTTTAGCATCTAGCTAGCTAGATACTAGCTGGCTAGATACTAGCTAATGCTCCACTAGCTATCTAGGTTAGTCTTATTATTTGTTGGCTTTGCGAGATCTCGCAAAACAAAGTCAAGATTTTGCAAAAGTGTTTGTCCCCAGTACACTTTTTTGTTATTCATTTTTTTCTCATTTATTCCCCCCTTCGTGTCACCCGCGGAGCTTCGTACTAAACAATCATCAAAGGCTTGCCTTTAGAGCAGAGGTTTTCTTTGCTGGGCATTACATTACATTACAGTTTTTCTCAAATCGATTTGGCACATTTACTGAAAAAAAATTACAATATTAAAAAATCAGCAACAACTGTCAAACTTTGTATGTAAATTATCAGGAAATATACGTGCAAGAATAAAAAAATAATGCAAATTTATCAACCGCATGGGTCATCCAATCTCTCCTCTCTGTCATCTCCCACTCTTCCTCTAGCCTTCACCCTGCTTCCCACACTCCAATGCCCCTCCCTCTTGCTGCTCTCTGTCTTTTGCATTCTCCATATTCCACAGCTCTAAAATAAGTCTTACCCTTGCAGGATAAATGGGTTTGAGAACTGATTGTTTTTGAGTTTCACAGACTGCTAAATTGGACAGCATTTGTGTTTTGTTGCTCTAAACTGTAAGGATATTGAATTGTTCCCCATCCAGCCTAAGTCTATTCATATGACAACTTTTACAACAATACCACATAACTATCATGTAGCTATAATATGTGACGGGTTACTGTAATTATTTGGTGCTCTATTTTGCATGTAGGGATTTACAATGAACATATGCAAATCAGTGCAAACCATTTTTATCAGCAAGACTTACTGAGTGCATTTTGTGCCAAAGCAATTATAAATGACTTTAGTCATGTGAACAACTGACCTAATTTTCATAATAATAGTCATAAAGTTTGACAAAGTCAAATAGTCATTCAACAATTGTGCAAAAGCGGTTGAGAAAAACTTGAGAAATTTAGTTGAATTGTTCCAAAGCAATGTAAGAGAGGGTGCCACACTAGCAGCTTGGCGAGCATTATAACGTGTGATACAAAGTGATGCATGTTCATCACGTCAAGGCTGGACTACAATAGAGCTGTTTGGAGCAGTTGGTGAACAGTGTTTTGTGGGTTTTTTGTGTTTTGTGGGAGATGGTAAGTCCCTTTGGGTGGACTTTGGGCTTTTTCACTTTGTAAACCCATAACATGAACAAAAAAGATATAACACTGTAAAGGGAAGGGGAAAAGCCCAAAAGTATAATTTGAGCAAGTTAATTAAAAGTACTAATACCACACTGCAAAAATAGTAAAAGTAAAATTAAGTAAAATTCCTGAATTGAAAATGTTACTTAATTAAAAGATGGAAGTATCATCAGGAAGATGTACTGTAATGTACAAATGACAAAAATCCTCACATTTTAGAAATTGGAAACAATCAAAACTGTTCTGTCAATCAACTAAGTATTTAAAGTGGCAATGTGGAACTGTCAGTTTGTGTTGATTCTAGCGGCTGCTTTGGACAAAAGCAGTAGTGTTTTTAACCACACCTGCAATCATAGAGGTCTTTTACGGTGCTGTATTGCCCACTGTATTACTGAGATAGCGTTACCAGACGGTCATGTAGTCGCCATGAGTATTTTGATCAGACAGAAAATCCTTAAGATAATACGTTACAGATACTTTGTTGCATTTCAAGTGTTGGATACAGTAACTTAACCTACTTTGGATATATTGTGAGCTAAACCTGGTATCACTGTCACTGTGTCACGAGCCAAAGCATTAATACCAACGTAATTATAACTTAGATTTATATTGCACATTTCATGAAACCCAAGGATGCTTTACGTACAGGGGGACAAAGGAAAAGAAAATAGTACATCAACACAAGCACAGACTAAATGGAACAAAACCTCCATGCTAAATTGAAGGGTGGGGCATAAATGAATCTAGGCTACTGGCATACAACCACATCGCGCATTGTAACGTTATTTTATGAATGAAATAGGCATACTTTGAATTTTTTACAATCCTGTAATTGTCTCCATCTGTTGAAAGCCCAACAGAGATTGACTTGGGTTTTCCCAGTCGTCTTTCACTTTCCCTTGAAGCTTTTAGTTGTTCTTGGTTTAATTCCCATCTTTTTTGTGAAGGCCCTCCAGTATCAGCCAAAACTACATCAGATAACGTCTAAAATAAAATAAAAATACAATTAGGCCTGACTAGATACACTACCGGAGGCTTTTCCGGTTACACCGAAATCAGTGAACCTTCAAAACGTGTTCCTGTAGCAAAGGCATTAATAAAAACTGTATAAAAATAGTGTTGTTTTCACTGTTTATGATCATCAGAAGAAAAATTACACACCAACAGAAAAAACATTTAAAAGTTACATATAGTAATTTTTATTGTTTTATCATTTCAGCTGTACTTTCAAGCTGTTATATTGTTGGGAATTTTAATTTATAATAAAACATTGTATTTTATAAACTGTGTTTTAGTTGCAGGAATCTTAATTTGTAAAGTAGCTAGTAGCTATAGCAGTCAGATTAATGTATTGGAGTAGAAAGTACAAGATTTCCCTTTGAAATGTAGCTGAGTGGAAGTGGCATCAAAAGACAGTATAAGTACCTCAAATTCACACTTAAGTACAGTACTTGAATAAATGTACTTAGTTAGATTACACCATTGCTCTGTGCTGCACTGAGCTAAGTGTTTCTTAATGGGAGGCGACAAGGTCAAAGCCTAGACACCAAATATCAACTCTGTACATATTCTGCATTCATGTTATGTTGGTTGACAGAAATGAGTCACAAATTGGTCACAAAGTCAGAACAAGGAAAATAGAGGAGAAAGCATTAAAGGGGTCATGAAATTCACCTCTGTTAGATGCAGAAAAAGGTCAGAGGAGCTCGACCCTTGGAGGAAAAATCAGCTTATCTCAATTGGCGACTGACATATATAGTGTATGCAAATTTTACTAAGCAGCTGTGCTGAGATGTAAGGTCATGCCTATAGAATAAGGGTTCCACATTAAGGGTCTTAGGATAGCCACTATAATTCAAAATGTGACTTAAATACACTGACACACTGTAAAGCATTATAGCAGACAGAGATGACTTTTGAGCAAATCCTTCAAACACACAAAGGATTAAACTCCAAATTGGACTCAAAACAAGCTTCAATGAATTAACATTTTTCCAGAGCACTATGTTGAATTAATTTATCATTTTAAGCCCTTTATAATACTCATATACTATATGTAAGGACTTACTGTTGGAAGTATCTTATAGGGCTTATAACTTTACAGGGAATATGTGTTTAAACGTATTGTATTTTAAACTCATAAAATTGAAGAGGAGCACTACTCAGCCTATGAAAACTAATGTTGTGGCTTTGGAAGAGCGTTTAAGAGTAAGAAAATACCCCCCACATACAGATAGATAGATAGATAGATAGATAGATAGATGTGGCCATTTTCCAAGCTAAGGAGGGTTTAATAAAGAGTCAGGTTGCATTACAAGATGTGAGATGCACAATTTATTTTTTAGCATGACGAGGGCTTTTTGCAAAATCCTTCTCTTGTTGACTCATTCACTTCTCCGAATATAATGGACACTCAATATTGAGCACTAAACTAAGATTTCAAAGACTTCCCAATCCTCATCAATTTGCATCATCACTCAAAAGCATAGAGTCATACAACTTTGCTTTCATAAAATATGATGCATTGTGGGATTAGTGCAGATGGTAGTGTGCATGGAACATGCTTTATCTGTGTAGAGATGTCAGTGTGATGGGGTTGCCGCATAGTCAGGTGGATTCATTTACATTTTGAGCATTTGGACACATAAATAAAAGGTTGGACAGTAAATATAGCACAATATAAGTAAGGATGTAACAATACTAAAAACTTGTGGTACAATAAATCCCAATAAAAGTCCTTGATACAATATGTTTGACAATAATAAAAAACAAAAAGAACATATGATTTATGCTTCTGCTTTTCTTCTTTAATAAAATAATGTAGTCAGCCATAAGCCTAATTTACATGAATAGTCTTTGCGATTTAATGACTGAACCATGCAAGGTTGGACACTAATATCTTTATGCATTGGCCCCTTGCCGCTGAATGCGGTGATCAAAGTAAGTTGTGGTCTTGAAATACAATCCAGAGTCCTCTTTATCTGAGACAGAGACAAGACTCTCAAAAATGCAGTTGATTCCGTAACGACACCGAGTACTACAGCACTGACTGGTGTTAAGGACAAACTCAGGAGCAGCACACCTAATTTCACATACGTGAAGAACATTTGGGAGACCTTGATGAATTACACTGAAGCCTTTAATGAACACTTAATTGAGGAGAAAATTAGACAAGCAGTTCAGTTTAAACACACTGTGTTATTGTGTAGCGCCATCCCCACTCTCTGAAGTTCCTGTCTTCCTGAAGATGTATTTAAACTCGTACTGGAGACGTTACATTTAGCTGAACCTTGAACATGGACATTGCATGCGCCGTTAACACAGATACTAAATCATGTTCCTGGCCCACCGACCTCCAAAAGGAGACAGCTCTGAGACGTAGACTTTCTTAATCTGTAGACAGATAAACAGTTATACACGTAGAGGTTTGGTTGTTACTGTGTTACTGGTTGTGTGTTACCAACTGTGTTGGTTGAGACTGGCCGAATAGTCTAATCCCCTGACCTCTGACCTATGAATGACCTGATGTTGTCAGTTAAGCTCCTTCTTAGGCTCATCATACGAAAATGGTGTTTCTTGAAATTCCACAATAACGGGGAATACCAACACGGCTCCGCCGACTGGAAGTGATCGCAGGCCGGGTTGAGACAGGGAAGAGAGGAGGGCTAACTACCATACTTCAGCTCTAAAAGTTGATAGAGCATCAAGAGCATCAACCATTGCAAGTTTGACTTCTTTGTTTTATTGTTTGTTGCAGTGTTCATCTATTTCATCCGCCAGTTGCCAATCTCCATGAAGACACCAGTTAACAATGCTTGGCTTGCTCGCAAAGGGTCTACTGGACTAGTATGATTGCACCCTTTGCTGTTCAAACCATACCATTTTCCAGGATACAGACAAGAAGAGGAAATAAAACGCAGCTATACTAGTGAAATAATAACCATATAGAAGACGTCAGTCCCATTTTGAGGACATTTTCATATTGCAACATTCAACATATCGTTACAGCCCTACCAAAGAATGATTCTGGTACTAAAAGTCAGGAAAACTGTTCCTTTGATTCTAATCAATCTATTTTCATATATAGGCTGTATGTATATCACAAGTTATTCAAATGTATAGAACTGCAGGACTTAATTGTTGGATTATATGGTATTTCTCTGTCACTTGGCATTTATACACTGACCAAAATTTTAAATGCAGCACTTTTGTTTTTGCCCCCCTTTTTCATGCTAAACTCAAAGATCTAAGACTTTTTCTCTCAAATATTGTTCTTAAATATGTTTAAATCTGTTAATGTGTGGCATATCAAGATGCTGATTAGACAGCATGACTACTGCACAGGTGTGCCTTAGGCTGGCCACAATAAAATGCCACTCTAAAATGTGTAGTTTTATCACACAGCAAAATGCCACAGATTTTAAAGGGAGCGTGCAATTGGCATGCTGACTGCAGGACTGTCCACCAGAGCTGTTGCCTGTGAATTGAATGTTCGTTTCTCTACCAGAAGCCGTCTCCAAAGGTGTTTCAGAGGCACACTTTTATAGAGTGGCCTTTTATTGTGGCCAGCCTAAGGCACACCTGTGCAGTAATCATGCTGTCTAATCAGCATGTTGATATGCCACACCTGTGAGGTGGATGGATTTTCTCGGCAAAGGAGAAGTGCTCACTAACACAGATTTAGACAGATTTGTGAACAACATTTGAGAGAAATAGGCGTTTTCTGTACGTAGAAAAAGTCTTAGATCTTTAAGTTCAGCTCATGAAAAATGGGGGCAAAAAGGAAAGTGTTGTTTATAATTTTGGTCAGTGTACTGTAGAGATGTGTTTGCCACTGGGCTGTCGTAGGTTTTAATTTATTTTTCATACTGTAAGCTGATTATTAATAATGCACCCACATCAGGAACATTAAACTCAACAACAATACACAAGAGATTCAGTTGCTGCCTAAGCAAACATGTAGAGCCGTAGATCCGGGCAATTATTACCTGATTGTATCAGTTTATTTCAGTAATGTATACAATTGTCAAACTGTTTCAATATGTGTCAGGTTGAAACAGAATGACAGCTGCACATCTGTATTCAGCTATTTTGTTTTGTTCTTACTCGAAGAACGACAGTATTGTCATTCGTTCCATTTAGGTTAACCTCTGTTAACGTTTTCCTGAAAAATAAAGCCTTTCCTCCATCAGAATGATAGGCGAAAGTAGTGTGATGTTACTATGTGACTATAAAACGTCAGGAGGGAGGTTGGATAAATGGTTAGGTGTACAAAGCATCTGTCTTTTGACACCAAAGACTGCTGTTTGCATCAAATCTCCTATGGCCAG
>NC_045741.1:26169640-26172692 GCF_008692095.1 Etheostoma spectabile
GGGGGGGGGACTGGAGTCGCACGACTTGACTTGAGTCTCACTTGTCTGTCAGAATGTGAGTCAATGTCTGACTTACATTGATAAATGACGCAAGTTGACTTTGACTTGAGACATATGACTTAAAAAAAAGACTTTTTATAAGTGTAATAGCCAGGCTGTATTCTTTTTTTACAAGGTATTGAGAAGTTATCTTTGGTGTTTGGAACATCTTCATGATATACGCGCCACCCTGCCAAGTTGCTAGGCAACCTTCCAGAGCTTGGCAGACCAGCAGAGGCAAACGTTGGAGGCAGCTGTCATGGAAAAGATTATACCCAAAATAGTAAAATTTGGTTTAAAGAGTTTGTAGTCAATGCTCTGGAAAAAAACATAAAAGCGGTGTGCTGACACGACAACCACAACATCTAACTTTAGCCGCCATTTCAAGCAACACAAACAAAGGCAACGTTACGTGAATGTGTCTTTTGGCTAACGCATTTTTTTGTTTGAATTGACTTGAGACTTGCTTGACTTATAGCAGGGACTCGACTTGATTTGCTTGATTCTCACCCCAATGACTTGCTTGCAAAGGTTAAAACTTGAGACTTGCTTGTAACTTGCACATGTGTGACTTACTCCCACCTTTGACCTATGCCTTTTTGACAACAATCTTTACCTTACCTTAACTACATACCCTTTGCTAAACTAGAGATGGCAGATAAAAAACAACTCATATTCATTGTTTTGTAATGGTCATTTGTGTTATTTTAAAGGACAATGACAAACCATTAGTTTTGTCATTTAGGCATGGGGACTTTTTAGTGTTGCATTTGTTAGACTTTCTATTAAGTGTGGGGCCCTGGAAGCTCCTCTAAATCTGGCCAGGAATTGAACTAACCAACCTCACACTGTCTATACCCTTTTCTCCTTTCACCTCCATTTCCTCTCCCCACTCCACTCCCCTCTCTTTTCCATCCGCTCCTCTCTCTTGTGGACCCTGGGATTCTTAGGGATGTGTGTTGTTAATAATTCAGCCTGGAGGATGGATTTTGGTCTTCATTTGGAGCAGGAAATGCCTTGCTCCACTGAACAATGCACTCACGCCCAGGCCCCTGATGTGTATTCAGAGGCAGAAATAGGAAAAGGCTTTCCCCTTAGATGGCTGCTTAGAAATGCAGGGTGTCTGGAAAAACAGGGGAAAGAAAAAGGCCAAGATCAACACTAGCAGTGATTTTTATGTGTATTTTCTTTGCATGCACTGAAAACACAGCCCTCAACAAAGAAGTAAAACTCACTAGAGAACGTTTTCACTGCATATGGCACGGGAAGACCATTTTAGAAATATCCCTTTTTACCACTTCCAGTGTAGATTTTATAGATTTGTGGGTCATTTCTTCCCATTTCCTCTCTCCATCTTTCTGTGCCTTGGTGTTTCCATTTTTGACACATTTTCATGTGGTGACATATTAGTATCCATCAGTTTTGAAGGGTGAACAGGGAGACCTGTCGGCTGCTGTGTGTTATACATTATAGCACAGAACTCATTTCCTGCCCGAGTTTAACAATGTCTGTGTCCTCTGAGAGGTGAGAGTATATGAGGGACACACCATGGTGCTACATGTTTCAGATATTGTGTGTTCATGTGGAGAAAGTACAAGACCAAATAAGGCCAGAAGGAGAAAAATCCATGTGTCCTCCACTGTGACATTTAATGTCACTCTGCCGTCATACTGTATGATTCATGGAAGATTGGTCAGCGTTTCCAGATCTCAGCATCTTCGCTCTGGTCTCGTCTCTGCAGCTCATTGCAGCAAAGGGGCTGACTATAACGTCACAGCAGAGGCACTTTGTCCTACTGCGAAAAATCACAGTTAAAAGCTTGGAAACCAAAAGTCATAAAACAAGACATTATTTTAGCAGGAACATTGGCGACCAAGACTGTAGGTGTCCCTGATGTTTTGCCCAGGTAAATAGCTACTGCTATTTAGCATTAACATAGATCTTTGTCACATGTTAGCTCAGTAACTTTATGTCTGCATAAACTCTGTAAACCACAAACAATATATTCTGTTTATGTTTACAGGTACATTTGCGAGAATAGACATACAGAGCCCAGTGAAAACAACTGCATTTGTTGTGAGGAGCTACAGCGCTAAAAAGTTAGCATGCAGCTACTCTACCACTCTGTTGTGGTGGAAACAGCGAAATGAAATGACAAAAGATGTGAAACAGTAGTCGGGTAATTATTTCTGGTGTAACACTAAGACCTATTACACGTGCAAAAGTAATCAAAGTATGATTATTATTGTAGCAACTGTCCCTGTGTGTACTAACAAGGCGGTAAATTGTGTAGAATAACTTTAGACTTCATGTTGTTGGCTACCATGCCAACATAACTGAGGGTGGAATTACTGAAGTTAAGCTTAAGCAGTAAAAAATTGCTCAGTAACTAAAGCAGGGTTTCCCCCAGTGTATTGCACGCTTGGTGGCCTAAGTCCCCCCACCCCCCCCTCTAGGCCTAAGCCACTGGGATATATACATTTTTTATTAGGCATTTTAAGACATTTTTTAAACTACAGTTACAGTGGTGCGGCTTGTTTGGAAACTTAGATGTAGTTGTATTTTCAAATCTTCAGTTAGCTTTTAGCACTGACATAATAGGGCCCTAAGGAATCTGTTTTTATACAAATATTTGTTGTATATCATAACATTAATTGGTATGCAAACATTTCTCTAGCCTGTGAACCTACGACTGAAGCTAGCCACATTAGCTGTGCAACATACTAACGTTAACATCGGCAGGCAAACCTGCAAAATAAACAGCAGAAAAACATGTGTTAAAACTTAAAGCTTTAAAGTTTGAAGATGGATTTCAAACCTCCCGGTAATTTACAGATCCATCCTGGGCTTCAGTTTTGAAGTGATTCATGCTGTGTAGGTTACTGAACCCTTGTTGAGAAAAGGTTTTCTAGTTTTCCAGTCCAAGAAATCCACTGGTTTGTCCCGTCCTCTGATGATAGTAGTACGTGAAGGTTTTTGTGTTGGTTCTCCTCACTATCTGCTAGCTGCCTGT
>NC_045741.1:26172702-26172797 GCF_008692095.1 Etheostoma spectabile
CACACTGTAAAAAACATCTCCTCACGATCTGCTAGCTGTCTGTCCCCAGAACACACTGTAAAAAACATCTCCTCACAATCTGCTAGCTGCCTGTC
>NC_045741.1:26172807-26174198 GCF_008692095.1 Etheostoma spectabile
ACTGTAAAAAACATCTCCTCACTATCTGCTAGCTGCCTGTCCCCTGAACACACTGCCAGCCAATAACTGACAAGAAGGATTTGGGGTGGGGGTGTTAGTGCGTGGAAGCACAGAAGAGAGGGGGACGGGATGAGGAGGAGGGAGGGGCAAGCTAGTCTCGTTTTGTTTGAAAATACTTTGAACATCAACAAGAAGTAACGTAACCCAAAATTGCTTAGAGCACCTTTAAACCCAGCTGGTGCAACAGGTTGCAGAGAGGCCATTTTGTTTTCGTTGTGCTCTAATAACTCACTACCTCAGAGGCAAAATAGTCATTCTGTCAGAAGCACAATATACAATTGCAGCATTTCCAGACTGTTTGCCCCCACTGGCTATTAAATACAGCATTTAGCAAAGGGCTGAGATCTTACATCAGATGAATAAAGTTATCAATAATGAATGACATTCATTGTTGCGTATAATGATGCATTGAACTTTATTCATAAGATTCATGAAAAGTGAGTGATGCAACAGATTTCTTACAGTGCCCATCACTGAAGCCCTGGGGAATCTGATGCTCATATGCTAATATGAAATCATAGGCGGTGTGATGACAGTTTTATCAATGAGCAGTCTGCCCACTGTGTCTCAATGAGGTGACAACTATGGGAGCCTATTCACTCATTTACAGTATATTGTGCAATTTCACAACAGTAATATAGCCTCTGGAGGAAGCAACAGTGTTACTGCATAATTGTGACTTGTCACGTCCAGTTCCCACCATTAGTTCATGTTTTGCTTGTTTCCCTGACTTCCTGTTTTATTTTGTCAACTCAACGTCAGGTCACTTGTTTTCCTGTCCTTGCCTGTGTGATTACCCCCCCTTCCCTAGCATATGTCACCTGTGTGTAATCATCTTTCCCTGTCCCAGTGTATACTCACCTTTTGTCCTTATCATTTGGCAAGTTGTGTGTCTCACTCACCAGCATTATCCATCATGTTTCCTTCCCAGTGTTTTTTGTAGACTTAAAGCCCGTATTTTGACCATGTCTTGTGCCTGCCGATTTTGTTACCTTTGCTTGTGATTGTACTCTGTACACTAAAGCTCCGTTACCTTTTTACCCTGCTGTGAGTCTTGCTTTGGGTCCACTGTGCTTCGTGACATGACCCTCATAAGGACCATGGTTGAATATGCAGTTTTCCAAAATTTTGATTTACAAACAAAGTGTAGGTCCAAAGTATGGATAGTGTTGTGCAGAATGACAATCCCTCCCATATTGACCACGAAAATAAGACTTTTGTGAACTTAAAAAAGTATTTGTAGCATAACATTTTTTCTTAAGCTCGCAGAACTTGTCATTCTTGACCAAAAATAAATGTGTAACTTTTATACTTGACACTCTGGTGTTATA
>NC_045741.1:26174208-26216321 GCF_008692095.1 Etheostoma spectabile
GGATGAATTGCTCCCCACTTCCTCTATTTTCACTTCTATAATGATTTTTCTCTATATCACCCTTTATTTTTGTCTTTTTAATTCTACCTCAATCCTCTCCTCTGTCTCTTTCTGTCGTCATCTCCACTCTGATATGACAAGTCCTCCCGTCCTCCTATTCTTCCATCATTCTTCCTCTCAGACACACATCTGTGTCTATATACGAAATGCAGTATGACTGACAGGCCGGCAACTGGAAATACCTATCACCTTCTTTTTTTCCAATGGGCTAAAGCCCTTTAAAAGTGTCAGAATGGGGGGGTTCTGGAAGGCAGGCGGGGGTCTTATCTCCCTCAAACACCTGTACCTGCTCCATAGTGCCATTTAAGACTTCATCGCTGTATAAATATGTGACAATGCTGATTTTTATGTCCCTTTAAGAGATGCTGCAGGCTAACCGATTAGAAGGCCCTGGGGATTGTGAACGCCCTTTCTCTCCAACCACATCTTTATTCCTGAGTCTAAGATACTTTTTATCCTTGGCTCCCATATTTGCAAAGACTTTTTGCTGTTTTGAAGCGGTTTTCTGAGTTTGTTTGGATATCTAAATGCCTATTTGGTGTGTGGGGGTGACTTAGAACATGAATATGTTTTCCATGTTCTGAGTAGCTGAGACCTAGAGGATGTCCTTTTAGTGGTGAGACTGTCATTGAGGAGTTTGTGGAGGAGCGTTTTTATATTCATTATTACACCACAACCTGCTTTTGGACATTTGTATGTGCTGTGTGCAACTGTGGGAAATACCTGATATTACTGAATATGTTTCCATTTATATTTCAAAATTTTCTACATCTGTATGTAATATGCAGTGAGTGTTCCTGCCATGTCAAGGTGAAGCAGATACTCCTTACCAAGTCTAAATCTGTAGATGTTATTATTTGGAAAGGTTTTTAACATCATTATATTCACTGGAGATCTATAAAAAAAAATCATTATAAATATTTTAAGGTTAGAAAATCAGATTCCTTTGCACAGCAGTGTAATTCAGTTAGGTGCCACTCAAATGCAGGCAACTGACTATAATTTGAAATGAAGAAGGGGTTTGGTGGAAGGTATATAGCTTATGTAGCTATATACATGACCTTTGACTTCCAGACCCTCTTTCGCAGAGCTGTGGAGAAAGGTGTGGTAATGCAAGACTAGGTGCAAGTGAACATGATGAAGTAGAAGTTGCTCGCTTGTCCAAAACAGTTGCAGTGCGCCTTATCATAGATTCTTCCACGTCAGCATTTTTCCAAAAGAAATGTTCCCCCATTTGTATAACAGACAGTGCTGACACGCCAAAAGTGGATAGGTGTTCAGTTGGGTTAAAATGTGGAGACCATTAAATCCATTAACATATGATTCATTAACATATAATCATTTCCATACTTGACAAACAAAAAATTGAGTGAGCCTTATCTTCTGCCTTCTATAGAGTTTATTTTATTTGTTAACATTTTTGCACTCATTTATTCAAGTTTTTCCTTCAATTTGTCACCCATCACAATAGGAGGTCATATGTGAAAAATCACATGAAAGGAGAAGTGGGGAGTTTTCATGCTAAGCCGAAAGCTAAGATTTGGTTACTTTCACATTAGTTGTATACATACAGTACATCACTTTTAAAATCCTACGATTCATATGAACGTATTACTTGACACTTTTATTCCACACTTTTTCCACACAGGTTTACATTGTGTACCACTGGCTCATCTTTTATGTATGTTATTTATTGTCATGCACATACCCGGCCAAGCCCATGAACAACAACAGAAACACTGTTCCAGTGACGAAACTGAAATATTAAAATGGGTCAGACAAGGGGACATGGTACAATACTTAATGCTGAATATGCCAAGAGAGCATATTACAAAAAGCAAAATGGAAAGTGTATAATACAAAATGTGATCAAATTCAATATTTTAATACCCAATTATTGTCATTATACTACATCCCCTGGTGCACAGAAACATTTATGTGAATGTAAACGGAGGATTACTTCCAGTCTAGTAGCTCTCTGTTGCAGCTTGACTTGCCTGGACACCCAGGGAGCCTTTTTAATCTCGAACATTTAATTAATATGTTGACTTTAATTTGCTGTCACCGGGCTGAGAATAAGGCAGTGGTACTGAAGGTTTGTTCATGGCAATCAAACAACACACTCCAAGTCACACAATTGGTACTACATATTCATTTTTTCTTAACACTTCACCAAATTAGGTCATTGAACATAAAATGTAAGTCCATATTAGTTTATGATGCTACATGTTATTTTGCAATGGAAGCAATAAGCTGTCATTACTTGATGGTGCATTTGAGCTGATAAAACAGCCTGCTTTCGGCTATATAGGACACTGTAAT
Organism: Etheostoma spectabile; assembly: GCF_008692095.1. Classification (NCBI taxonomy): domain Eukaryota; kingdom Metazoa; phylum Chordata; class Actinopteri; order Perciformes; family Percidae; genus Etheostoma; species Etheostoma spectabile. The sequence continues at coordinate 26,176,591 of NC_045741.1, forward strand.
ACATATATATCAAATGTCATTTGTCCTATCACACTCAGCTTGAAACAAAAAGAAACAACGTTCTATTTATCTTAAACTAATTGTTTTGCACCTAGCCGGCATTCAGCCGGCTCTGATGACTCCTTTTTAACACCGTCGTCAAATCCAGAGACAAGAAAATTAGAGAGAACCCAATAAACTACTTATTTTTGTCAAATGTAAAAGTGGTGTAATTTCTCACCTAGAAGCTCAACAGTTTTATTTCAGATCAACATGCCTATTAAATGTTGTGGTAGGTTAAAATCTTCCTTTAAAAGGAACACAAATGTCTATCACATCTTCTTTAGAGCTAATATTACAATAAATTTAAGGTGAAAGGGAAACTGCTTTGAAGCACTGCCATTTTCGGGGAGTCTGTAGGGAAAAAAATGATTTAGTGGATGACAGGGATAAGAGGCTGTTAATGGAGAGCACTGCTCTCTGTTTTGTTAGATGCAGTTAGATACCACAGCCTGGTGAGTGACGGCTAATGAATGACCAGACAGGTCAAACACTCTCAGATGAAAAACCCAATGGCCTTTGCTTGTGTTTTTACTGTCTGCCATGACTGTGTGTGTGTGTGTGTGTGTGTGTGTGTGTGTGTGTGTGTGTGTGTGTACGCATGTGTGTGTGTGTGGTGTGTGCATGGAACTATTCTGCGTTAAGTTCATATATAATTTTATTATATGTATATTATAGGCATTCATGTTTTATTTATTTTACCCACATTTAGGCAGATAAAACCCATTGAGATCAAAGATATCTATTACAAGGGGGACGTGGCCAAGACAACAGCAACAAAAAAAAAAATTGCACCTGAGTGCAGTAGCAGAATGTGGAAAGCAAACGTTATTCGTGGGAAATGAGCCCCGGTCTCTGGGAGACGCGAGACAACAACAGACGCTTGGGTTGAGGAAAAGAAGAGCAAACGTAACTTGCAGGAAACGAGCCGGGCTCCCGGGTGAAAGTCCTGTGTTTTTCCCTCCAACAAATTCTTCCTCTTCCGGTTGCTACTGGGCAAGTGTGCGGAGTCAAATGTTTAGCTCCGCCCATGTTGAGCTACTCCTCAATCTGCGTCCTGCAGTCAGGGCTTACTCACAGTAAAAAGTTACAGACCCTAACAACAACAATAAGAAAACAATAAAAGAAAATATACATTTACTTGAAATTTTAAAATAACTACACACAGCGCCAAGCACCAAGTAATTCACAATTATGAGAGCTTTCAAATCAGACAACAAGACCATATCTTGTGATTTTAGGGCATTTTCACCACCTATAGTTGATTCGCTTTGGTCCATATCAGTTGCTGAGTTTGTAAACTTGTAGTCTACATCCTTCACGTTCCACATTCGGGATCTTTCCGGTGCTGTCCATTTCCTTCCACTTTCTTTGTGTTGGAATTTTAAATTCGGTGGATTTATGAGAATTGTTTACGGACTATTGTTGAACGCTCCTCATATCTTTGCAGGACAAATTGAGACAGCTAGCTAGACTCTCTGTCCAATCTGAGTTTTTTTCTCTCACAACTATTTTGCAGTGGCTCTGTACGGAGTTCAGCACCGCCCATGACGATTCTGATTGGTTTAAAGAAATACCAATAAACCAGAGCATGTTTTGCTCCCATCACCAAATGCTGTGTGAAGTAGCCAAACTGTCCTTCAGCACGCCTGGGAGGAGGATCTGGCAAAGCGAGGCAAGTTAACTTGAAACATTTCCCCTTGTTTCGGTTTCTTTTTACACAAATACAAGCAAGGGGATGGGCACTATCCCCCACAATTGTCAATCAGACAATTGTTATTTCCATTTGACCAGACTACTGTCACTTGGCTGCCTGTCCTGACAATCTTCTCTGCCCTTGTCACATGGGCAATTTATATTTCCATGATGACTATCCGAAATGCTGATAACATGGAACCAGCACCAGAATTGATTTTTTAAATATATTTTTTTAAAGGGGCAGACTCAGCCTATAGAAAATGAGTCTAGACTACTGCAACCTTTTCCTGGCTGGCCTGCCTGCATGTATCATCCGGCCCCTGCAACTCATTCAGAACGCAGCAGCTCAACTTTTCTTCAACCTCCCCAAGTTCTCTCACACTACACCGCACTTCGCTCTCTTCACTGGTTTCCAGTCACTGTCCGCATCCGGCTCAAGACACTAGTACTTGCATAGAGGGCCACAAACGTATCAGCACCAGCATACATCCAAGGGCACGGTCAAAACCTACACCAAAGCCTGCCCCCTCTGCTCTGCATCAGCCAACTTGCTTGCTGCCCCCTCACAATGAGGAACTGCTTATTATCGCTCAATGAAATCCTGACTGTTTCCTTTCCTGGCTCCTACATAGCGGAATAAGCTCCCCAATGAGATCAGGATGGCTGAAAGCCTATACTTCTTCCACCAAAGGCACAAACTCATCTCTGCCAACCACAACTTGGTTAAAAAAAAAGAAGAAAGAATTTACATATATTTACAACTGTTCTTTAACACATCTCTTTGTAGTTTCACTTTTTCAAATCTAATGCACTTGCACTTACTTCTTGTTTTCTGGAGTTTGTACTTTTAATGTTGGAAGCATTTAATTGGAATCAGCTAAATGACATGTAATGGAGTGAATCACAATTGGTTTAAAATGAAAACAAGTGAAATGAATCATGAATGTGATGTTTTATTTAGCAGAATTATATTGTATTGTTCTAGCCTATCCAAGGTTTCCTATATTTCTAAGCAGATTTTTTATGTAGTATTCTGCCCCCCCAGGGCTCCAGGGTTCAAGTCAATTAGACTAATTAAGGCAGGTGTGAAAACGCCCTTATTGCAACCACAGTCACATTTCTGTGCAATAAATATGCAAACGTATGATAGGAGTTTACCCAGAATGGCTTAATAGATAAACAAATATAAAATAATAAATATAAAAATTTTAGATTTGATCATCTGCCAAGTCATGTCAATTTTAGAATTTATATAAACCAAAATCATAAATCCTAAATTTTCCCAAGAGTGCTTTACAAACTGCACGCCATGCATTTATAAAGGGTTCAGGATTTTTTTCAGTTAAATTTTAGCTGTTGCTTTTTGTATCATTACACCTAATGAGAAATACTATGTTAATCATAGCTTCTGCCCAGTTTTACTGCAGACCAGTGCCCCTGCAGAGCAGCCATTAAACAACAGGTCAAGTCTCATATTTTAGCTGTAAGAAAGTTGTTCTGTCCTGCTTTCCCTTCATCTTCCCCTATTTCCATTACACTTAGGTCATTTTGAGAAAAGACACTGTTTCTAGGAGTTTAAATGCAGTTTTAATATGTTTATCTGCGTACCATGACAAACACTATATATGTAAAACTACATTTGGCCACACTGCAACATCCTCATACCTCCAGAGACGGTTTAGATCCGTGACGCCCCAACTCTGAGTAGTTTCCTCTATCTGTGTCGCTGCCACGTCTCTTTAGGAGACTAGAAGCAGTTCTGAGCGTATTGATTCCAACGGGAGAAGTAAATATGAACACAGATTATGAGCAATCCTTTCGCTCCATAGTCCAAGTACAGTGGCTTGAATAAGTAAGTAAAAAGAGGATTAAAAAAACATATTTTGGAAATTGATTTTGTTTAAATTCAAAAAAATTTAGGAAAATCCAACCTTTTAAGCACACCTGTATTCTTTGTGAATGTACAATGTATTGTAGATACATAAATGTTCTTCCTTAAAATACAGGAAGCATTACACACCCCAGTTAAATTCCAATAGAGGCAGGCACATTTTTATTTTTAAAGCCCAGTTATTTCATGGATCCAGGATACTATGCATCCTGATAAACGTCCCTTGGCCTTTGGAATTAAAATAACCCCACATCATCACATACCCTTCATCATCACATACCCTTCACCATACATAGAGCTAGGCATGGTGAACTTTCCATAAGATCATCTCTCAATTCAAATCAAACCAGCTATTAAGCTAACTGAAATAAAATCATGCTTATCTCTATGTATGGTGAAGGGTATGTGATGATGGGGAGGGGGGGGGGGTATTTTAATTCCAAAGGCCAAGGGAACTTTATCAGGATCCATAGTATCCTAATCCATTAAACAACTGGCCTTAAAAAAATGTGATTGCCTCTATGGGAATTTAACATAGGGGGGTGTATACTTATGCCCCTGTATTATAAGGAAGAACATTTATTTATTTACAATACATTATTCATTCACAAAGAAAATTGTTGTCTTTAAAAGGATTTTCCAAAATCTTTTGAATTAAGAACAATTTCCAAACAAGGCTTTTTCCCCCTTCTTTTTAATCAACTTTAGCATGGCTGTGTAAACTTATTCTAGCCACTGTAAATATTAGAGCCATTTTTCACAATCCACATATCTACAGAACTTTCTGAAAATTATATGAATTTTTTTTCATCAGGAGAAAATTGACTTTTTATTTTTTATTGCAATTTTTATCCTATAAATAATCTTTATGCAATCTTTTGTCAGGTCGGTAATTATTAATCAATACACCCCTTTAGGAGACAGGAAGTGTGTACCGTTTCATACCATTGCTTGAAATGCGCTTTGTCTTTACTATAGAGGATACCTCTAACAGTTCTATCCGTCATGCAAATCATTGTAAATTTTGATGGCCTTTATTTTGTTAATATATGTTTTATGTTTCCTCAGTATCGCAGCTTTTTCCTCTCATAGCAGCCATCTGTTGGTTATGCCTGGCCACACAGTGGCAAAGAGGTTGGTATCATGGGAAAACATGATGTGATTGCTGTAGGGTACGTTACCCTTAAAAGATGAATTGCTTATTAATTGGACATGCACACTAACAATTTTTGTTTTCCCTATTCGACCATCTTTTCTTTAGTATCTATGGATTGTTACCATTGAGGCTCACATGGAAAATTCTAAAAATACTGCATTCACCTGAATATAAGAAATGTTTGAAAAAAACGGGATTGAATTATTTTCAAGGACCACACAATGACATGTTATTCACAACAGTTATAGAGTGTCTCCTTCAAGGCCTAAAGGTTAGAGAAGAAAGCTTGTGACTGGGAGGTCGTCGGTTCAGTCCCCAGACGAACAGGATAAAATCTGGGTGGGGAAAGGGAACAAGCAGCGCTTTTCACTCCCTCGTTACCACCACTGAGGTGCCCTTGAGCCAGGTCCTCAACCTCAAAATCGCTCCAGTGGAGCTGCCCAGTGGCAGCAGATCAGACTGAGGTTGTACTGGGCTGCTTCCAGGTATGATCGTATGCGAATGTGATCAGGGCGTTCCTGCAACCTTCCCTGAATAAATGAAGGTAGATTTAAAAAAAAAATAGCCTTATTGTTGCTTGGCTAGCAAGTTTCTTCAAGTCTGTTTAGTCTTTTAGAGTTAGTCAACGTCAAAAGTGTTTGAAAAGCCCAGTACAAACTAGAGGACTTTCTGACGGCTTGTGTAACATGTCTCACTGCCACGATACCTGACAAGTGAAAATGAGTCAAAAGCGTCTCCCGAAGGCTTCACTGCAGAGAGGGACCTGGGGCCAAATCAGCTGTCTAACAGCCAAGAATTGCCACTGTCACAGATGATGAGGAGCTCTAAAGACAGTCTAAAATAAATGTTTACAGTGAGAGAAAATCATTTGGACCAAGAGCCTGACTGGAAAGTGGGTGACTTTGTAACTGATAGACAAGCTGCACAAATGTAGGATTTACTGGAAGTATTTTGTGTCTTATTTTCACATTTATATTCAGGGTTCTATAATATTTTGGTCAGTAAAAGATATATTTATTTTATGTGGGATTGCCCAATGTGTACTGTTTCCAGTATATTACAGCACAACTTTGATATATGAAAAATGGGAGTCAATATCCTTGAAATGCATTCTCAACCCCTATCTTCCTGCCAATCGAACTGTTGCTGTCACTGTCTTCCTCTCTGTAGCCATCTGTATGTTAGTCTCACACATGATATTGTCATCTATAAAATCCTTTTTTGTGTGAAACAAGAGGGATTAGATCAATATCCCACTTTGTGGTTTTTCTTTTGTGCACATGCTCTTTCTCTCTCGCTCTCTCGCTCTCTCTGATGATATGGGAGTGTTGGGCCCTTTGCCAACAGTTACATCTCAGTGGGGCCCATCCATATGGCCAACATGTTCAGCAGTCCTTAAAGGGCCATTTACCACATCTAATTGTCCAACATTTGACACCTTGTCAAGGCAATTACTGTAGCCCAGATTATTCCTGCGTAAAACAGGATGTGGTGTTGATCTTGTCACAAACAGGATTATGCATAACTGCCTGCTGTCTTTATATTTACATTTCTGCAGGCTGTATGCTATATCCTGTAAATATACACATGTTGCCTTATTAATACTCATGTTCTTGGCATTATATGCTTCTTTTCTGTTTCTCTGCCTGTTCAAAATTCACACATTTCTGTCAAACCGCCATTATGCTTGATGTTAATGTTTATTTTCCTCAGGGCAGTGATCCCATTAAAACCTTCATATTTCATTACAGTTTTTAAAGAATGTATTTTTGGAATTTTAGATTGAGGCAACATTGACAGAAAGCGGCCGCTATGCAATAATTTATCTTGTCCATAATTGCCGCAAAGATTTCCTTCCCAAATAGAATTTGAAACTGGTATGAGAATATATAGATATGTATTCCGGTAGGTTAAGTTTATATTGATGTTATCTGTTCTAAGATGATAAGTTTGAATAAACTACAGTAGCATAAGCGTCAGCTAGCCACACGTTACGCTCACAACAGTTTTACTGAACTTAACCAGAGATGAGAAGTAACAAAATACAAATACTTCATTACTGTACTGAAGTAGATTTTTCAGATATTTTTACTTTACTATTTATTTTTGTGGTGACTTTTTACTTTTACTCCTTACATTTTAAGATTAATATCGGTACTTTCTACTCCTTAAGTTTTGCGGAATTGGCTCGTTACTTTAGTTTTGTACAAAAGGTCGTCTATCAGGTGTGGTTGTGAGTGCATGTCGGAGAATAGCGCGGACACGCGCCTCACACCGCGAGCGGGAACGCACGCCACAAGGAGAAAAAGTGAGAAAAGAGTCTAGCTGTCCAGGGGATAATCAGCTGAGATTGTGTGCAAATTTAAAGTAAGTTAGCTAGTGATTTTGTTTGTGTTCTTCACCTGTTACCTAGGTTACACCTGGCTCTTGATGCAAATAATGACGATTGTTGAACGCCTTTGCTCACGTTTGTATGTTAGGTCCATTATTTACATGTTACAGTTATACTGCATTAAGATAATATAATTAATAGTGGGTTTATTGTTGTTATTTGCTAGCATATGTATGATTCCTATGCATTTTGTATGGTAGCCTTTACAATTGTATTTATTTCTTTGCCGAGCCACACGCTGGTAATAATGTATATGATTATTGTTGGAGTGCTCACAGTGACTGTGTAACATGGACCTATGTGTCTTTTACTGTCTCTAAGATTACAGCAGCAAGGAGGCCGTTTAGTTTATGTAGCTGATTTGGATGTTGTTTGGTTATAAGGGGCTAGCTTATTAGGTATCAAAGCCCATACATCTATGGATCATATCTATCATCTTATAAGGGTGAGAAGCATATCTCTTAAAGTTAGGTTTGTCGGCCTTCAAGGTAAGTTGAGTTTAGCCAACAAAAGGTGAATGTGAGCCATGTAAAGGGCACCATGAGGTTGCTGTCATTTCAGCGGCTGTTTGAGTTAAGTTCCGCTGACTAGAGGTGTCCTGCGACAGCAGTTATGGTTAGGCACTAAAAAGGTAGTACTCCAGGGACACAAGCACCCAATTTCTAGGTGAAAGTCTTATGTTTTCTCCTTTAACTTCATCCTCCCTATGCAGATCCCCATTATACTATTCAGCAGCAGTCAATGTGGTGCATACAGCAATAAATACAGAGATTGGAGAACAGTCTGAAAAAAGATAGTAACTGTAGAAGTTTACTTCACCGTGGACCTGTCCGTATCAAACATACAGGAGTGAAGTAACCAATTAACCATGACTAATGTTATAGCCTTTAAGCAGTGCCTGAATTGGACCAAAAGAGATGCCGGTACTCTTATGTAGCAGTTGCACAACATGATCATCACATGTGTCTTGGTAATATATGACTCAAAAAATGTGTTTTTAGAAGGATTAACTAAAAGTGATTGGAGCGTGTGCTTGCATGTTGCTCAAGCGGAGTCAGCAGATGGCACACACTCCGGTGACGAGAAGCAGAGGGCACAGTTCAAAAATATGTTACGCTGCTGTTTGCAGTCTCGACTTCATTACAATCCTTTGGTCGTATTTGAACCCACAGTGAAACGCCACGGCTTGCTGGTCTGGTCTGCAGGATTTGGGCAGGCGGACCGATCATGCTGCGGCTGTTGGCTGCACACTGGATCAGAGGCGTCCTCCTGTGTCGAGCAATGGCACATTGTGCCTAGCAATCGGGGTTACAATAATATATTATTATTAATATTAATATAATATATAATATATTACCACTTTTCTCAGCGTCTTGCTGCTATGAGAGACGCAGTTTTGCTGGTGTTAAGGGGTGCTTACCTCACTACAGGAGGCAGTAAAAAGTAACGACAATCATCTGGACAAAGATCAGATGTGGTGAGTTTGGGCACTGCCTACAAGTACAATAAAAATATCTGTGAGTAGCAAGCCAGTACTTTGGCTAGACCTGTTTAACAGGTGTAAACAAGAACCAGTATTTCAGTCTGCTCTCATCCGCTGCCATTACAAATCAAATTCCTGCATAGCCGAAATCAAAGTTGTCCGATATGTAGTTTATCTTAGTAAATAAATTATTTTAAACTCAGCAGCTAGCTTAAACAACCCAGCTCTTTTTTCTCATGGCTTTTCTCACATTCATTTGAATGGCATCATCAAACTACATGAGTGAGTATTAAAAAGCCATATGCTAAATTATCACTGTTTAACCCAAGTCAGCGCCATACACAGATCCATTGTGTTTTACAGTAGACATTTGTTGTTAACTAAGAAGGTAAAAACTTTGTTCATGCTGCATTTTGCACTTCCAGGTCCATTTAAATCATACACAGTGGGTAAGTTGTTCAGCACGGCTGTCTCTCCCTCAGAACAGCCTAATGTAAAAGTAAAAGTTTAACTCGTCCTCTTTTGGTTTGGTTTTGGCTTACAATGCCAGGAAAACCTTTTTTCCACTCCTTGGCTTTTAGGGCTTCCGTACTAGACACTGGTACATACGAGTGATGTTAATACTTGAAGCCTCAAATTCACCCATACACTGTTATTGGACTTTTCAGTGAGGGATTAGGCACAGTTGCATTTGACGGACGACACACAAATTTACATAACCTTATCGCCAGGGGACTATAATCCAATACAAAAACTGACTAAGTGCATCGAACAATTAACGGCTGGATGTGCCAAAACTTTCTGAAATTAAATGAAGGAAAAACTGAGGTGGTTGTTTTTGGAGCAAGAGAGGAACGATTAAAAGTCTGCGCTCAGCTTCAAACAACAATGTTAAAAACAACAGACAAAGCCAGAAATCTTGGTGTAGTCATGGACTCAGACCTGAATTTTAACAACCACATTAAGACAATAACAAAGTCAGCCTACTATCACCTTAAGAATATATCAAGGGTTAAAGGACTTATGTGTAAACAGGACTTGGAAAAACTGGTCCATGCTTTCATCTTCAGTAGACTTGACTACTGTAACGGGGTCTTTACAGGTCTCCCTAAGAAATCAATCAGACAGCTGCAGCTGATTCAGAATGCTGCTGCTCGAGTCCTCACTAAGACCAAGAGACTGGATCACATCACTCCAGTTCTGAAGTCTTTACACTGGCTTCCTGTGTCTCAAAGAATTGATTTCAAAGTACTCTTGCTAGTTTATAAATCACTTAACGGTTTAGGTCCAAAATATATTTCTGATCTGCTACTACACTATGATCCCCCCAGACCTCTCAGGTGGTCTGGGACAGGTCTACTTTCTGTCCCCAGAGTCAGAACTAAACAGGGTGAAGCAGCTTTCAGTTTCTATGCTCCTCATATCTGGAATAAACTCCCAGAAACCTGTAGAGCCGCTGCTACTCTCAGTTCTTTTAAATCAAAGTTGAAGACCTTCCTTTTTGATGCTGCCTTTCTTTAAATGACTGCTCATTTCTTTAAATTTCTTATGCTGCACTGTAACTTTTATTCTTGTGTTTTATGTTTCTATTTGTTTTTAACTGTCTATTCATGTGTTTTACCGGTTTTTAATGCTTATGATTTTTAACTGTTTGTATTTGTGTTTTATCTGTTTTAATGATTTTGTGTAAAGCACTTTGAATTGCCCTGTTGCTGAAATGTGCTATACAAATAAAGCTGCCTTGCCTTGAATTCAAAAATATGTGGATATTGATACATTATGGATTAGTAAATGGGGGAGACATATATTTAATTTTATGCATTTCTAACCAGTAACTGAAGTTTTTGTGAATAACTCTCAATTATTCCAATCAGATTATTTTTATGTTTCAAAACATGTGTGGAAGGATATTAAACTCCCTAATTTACTTTCATACCATTGAAAACAGTTTGTGCAGTGGTGATCTTAAAGTTAGGTTAGAAAAGTGAGCGACCCAACCACATTTACCTTTTGGCTCAAATCCTTTCGAGGTGCCAATGAGCAAGGCCCTAATCGTGAAAATGCCCCTGTAGAGCTGATCAGCAGCCAGCAGACTGGGATTGTGAAAGGCAGCTTTCAGACGTCAATGTCAATGTAACCATCAAGGCCAACAGGGTTAAAAAAGGACAGTTTGGAGATAAGGTGGCAACTTACAAAGATTTTAATTTGTGATTAATGCCATATTCTTTGAATTAATAGCGTCATTGTTTAATCTATAAGAGAAAATAGTAAAACATGAACATTACAATATCCTAGAGACCAAGGTGACCTGTTTGGGTTGCTTGTATTATATTATATTACATATTGTAAAACACACAAAGACAAGTAACAAATCCTCTGAAGCCAGATCATGTTTGCCTTTTTGTTTAATAAATGACTTCCGGTCTAACATGTAAGTTTTAGCTTTTCTGGGTCAAGCATTTTTTTTGGGGAGTTTTTTTTTTCAGTTTTTTCAATGGTTTTTTTCAATTTTTTTCAGCACTTTTGACGTTTTTTTCCTGTTTATTTGTTGTTGCTTTTTTCAACGTTGAACAATTTTTTTTCAAATTAGGAAATTGCAAAAAACATCAAAATTCAATGAAAGTAGTGAACTGATCATTTAATTTACTTTACTTGAGCGTCGTGTGGCGTCATCCACCTTATTTTTTTGACAATGTGGTTGAAAGAAAACCCTATTTTTGATTTAGAAACCTTTTGAAAATGGGTCAAATTTGACCCGAGGACAACAGGAGGGTTAAATTGTTCATTGATTATCAATTCAAATTTTTAATTCAATTTTATTTATTGTATCAATTCATAACAAGCGTTATCTCAAGACACTTTACAGATAGACCACACTCCCGAATTTACAAGGACCCAACAGTTCTAGTAGTTTCCTCCAGAGCAAGCAACAGTGCGACAGTGGCGAGGAAAAACTAGATTTTGCTGATTAATCTTCTATCAACTACTCAATTGAAAAAAAAAAATCTAATTATTCTGATCAAGGCACAATGGCAGTGAGTCGGAGTAAATATGGATTTGCATTTTGTTTAATGTATTTTTATTGGCAACATAGATGTACAATAATATATACAGAGTACATATACAGGTTCCAGTGCCTTTTGTGGTGTGGTAGAACATAGAATATAACACCACCTTACAACAACCATGAACGGATCTGTGGTTCTTAACTTCTTTCCTTTACTATCACTGTGGTGATATCCTAGAAACTGGTAATGCAACTCTGCACCTGTTTCGTCAGAATGAGAGAGATGATTAAAGTTCCACATATTTTCTATATACGCACAAAACACCATTCTGTGTTTGTGCGTGCTACATGCATTAATATGTGTATTTAACATGGACAAGCATTGTATATGCATATGACTGCATTTGTGTGTGAAAATCTGCAGTCATTAGAGCAAAAAATAATGAAAATGTACGCCCTCCATGTTGGACGTCACTGTTTGTGCGTACTTGAGTGTGTGTTTGTGTATGTGTGTGTGTTTGAGAGAGAGAGAGAGAGAGAGAGACAGAGAGAGAGAGATACTACATGAAAGTACATTCCTCCCAGGAGAGAGAAACGGAGTCAGAGGGGGAAGTTACCTTCTGGCATCTCTCTCTCTCTCTCCACCACATCCACATATTTAATCCCATCAACACTCCTGTCATCTTTTCCCTAATCTCCTTTCCTGTCTGTTTATCTCTCCCTCACTATCTCTTCCTCTTTCTTACATATTTTTTTCAGATTTTCCATACATTACAGTCAATTTTTTTCCCTTCCCCCCTTTGTCTTTCGACCTATACTCTCCCTCTCCTCTTACCTTGCAGCTAGAATCTGTTTCTATGTCACTGGGAGTAACAGGTCAAGCAGAAAGGGTAATCTAAATTTCATTCTCTCCGTCACCAGGGAGTTTAGAATAAAGAGGAAGGGGGAGGTTGCCTCTTTCTTTAACACTCTCTCTCTCTTTCTTTCACTGGCTATTATTGTCTAGGCCTCTTGCCCTTTTCCCTTTTCTCTGTACTATCTATTGCTCTTGTGCTAATCTCTCTGCTTTTGCTATTATGCTAGTAAAGGGCACCATGCCAAAAGGCATGTCAGCGGGACTGAAAGATTCCTTAGGCTCTGAATCTGGAAAATGGAAAAGACTTTATCACATGTTAGTTCAAATCTGTTAAAAGATAAACAAAGTTTTACATAAACAGACACATACAGTAGGAATAGCACTTTATTTAAGATGTGTGACATAATCATATGATTTATTGGGTTGGCCATTGTTACTGGAGCTGGGGACATGCCTCCCCTGTCAGCCTCAAGCTAGTCTGGATCGACGACGATTCACATATCAGAAAGTTCCAGTGCGGCTGTGGCTCAGTGGTAGAGCGGTAGCCTGCCGATCGGAAGGTTGGTTGTTCATTCCCTGGCCCTACAGTCCCACGTCGAAGTGTCCTTGGGCAAGACACTGAACCCCGAGTTGCCCCCGGTGCTGCGCATCGGAGTGTGAATGTGTGTGAATGTTTATCTGATGAGCAGGTGGCACCTTGTACGGCAGCCTCGGCCACAATGTGTGAATGGTGAATGTATCCTGTACTACGTAAAAGCGCTGAGTAGTCGTTAAGACTAGAAAAGCGCTATATAAATACAGCACATTTACATTTTAGAAGTTCCGCTTTCTTTTTTTACTTTAAACTCGAGGAACATTAACTGGAACCTCTAAGCAATGTTGAAAATGCAATGCAAAAGGAAGGCCTGCTTGGTTCTTCCAGGGAGTGATTAAAGATTCACAAAGATTATGTTTAAGGCATTTATTCTCTTAACTGGGACGTTTTGGGAACTATATGGAAGGATTTGGCTATGGACAAAGTACATACAGTGATATATAATTATGTTTAACCATGTATTAAGCTAATTTAAATGGCTAACATTATTGTATTGTAGTTGACTTCATTTAAAATTGTGTGTGATGTTTTCTTTTGCGGTGCAAATGTTCCACCAAAACAAGTTCCTACCTGAGACTATTTAGCAGAGCTACCAGCACTGCGTCCGGAAGTCTGGTTTCCCGTGTGAAATGCCCTTTATTCCCACAATAGGGAAATTCTCCCTGCTGCAGCAGCAAGGGATAGGGATAAATTCATATTTCGCTACCTTCATAACAACTTTTAACATTTATAAGATAAACATGAGCAGGGGCTAAACGGCTTTTCAAATCCATGAAAAGTATTGGAAAGTTTGAATGAAAGTTAAAAAATAAAAATGTTTTATTGTGGTAAATGCACATCTTAAATAATAGGTGGTTGCTGAGCGCACATGGTTTTTATAGTTAGAGAAAATGGTGTCCCAAGTCTTTCTGCCATATTTTAGGAATCATCAGGAATCAGTACATTCATACTGTATATTCAAACATAAACAAACTGGTATCCCATAGCAAAAATAGAATCAAAGATATAATGGAATAGAATCAATAACCTTTTGGACTGAAATCATGCATGTTGTGGTTGTTGTTGTCATAATGACACACTATAAATACTGGGACCCAACTTTAGTTCTGACACAAATTCACTCAGACAGAAGTTTGTATCAGAGAGTCATTTGACTGTGACAATCCAAAGGTGCACATTGCAACAGGAGAAAAAAAACACTGGTCTAGCAGCATAAAAAGTTGGAAAACATGGAATTCAAGAACAGAAAGATTCAACCGCAAATCAATTTCTATCTTAGTTCACTTGAAGAACAAGTACGGTGTGAACTGAAGGACAGCGGGTAGCAGTTGGGGCCATGAGAAAGAGCTGATGTAGAGGGAGATGTGTGACTTGAAAGTTCAGCTGGCTGAACGTGTCCCCTCCCCCCCGAGGGAAACAGAGTATCTGAAATCCCAACTGGGAAAAATGAGCAACAGCCCTAAAAAATCTCGACCTGCAGTACTTCATTACTGAAGACCTGAAAGTCAAATTGGAGCAGATGAAGGGAGAGAAAGAGGCCCTTAAAAATACTGTGGAGACCCTGAAGATGGAGCTTCATAAAGAGAGCCAGATGCTCGTTGCAGGTAAGACCACCACGGTGACGTTGGAGATCCATCTGGAGATGGAGATGGCTCAAAATCAGGAGTTAAAGGATAAATTGAGCAAGATGGAGGAAGTTCTCCGAGAACAGGAGGAGGAGGCATAGGAGATACTGGAAAGATTCAAGGCTTCCCATAGAGCCCAGCTGGAGATACAGGACAAAAACAACAAGAACCCCATTGCTGCTCTTGAGAAAAAGTGTGACCATCAGCTGGAGAGTGAACGTGTCCTATTGCAGCAGCAGGAGAGTAATCTCAACCAGTGGAAGGAGGACAAGGCATCGCTCTTTAAGGCCCCAGAAAGACTGAAACTGACTCAGCAGGAAAAAGAGAAGGAATGGGAGAGGACTGAGAGCGCCATGAGGTCTGGTAGATCTTCAGAGCCAGATAATTCAAAATCCAAAGAAGAAGAAGTGGCACAAAAAGCTACTGCCTGGCTGAGGAAAAAAGAATGCATTTGTTCTTATAGTGTCTGTGTGTCGGTCTGTCTGTTTGTGTGTGTATGGGTCTGTCTGTGTGTGGGTGGGTCTGCCCAGCCCAAAGACAACACAAGTGGGGTTACCTGTATCAGAAGGTACAGTACGGCAAACCATGTACATATTAATCTTTACAGTTATTGGTAGGCAGGTCGCATGATGAAATATAGGCAAATAAATAAGGCCCCACCCAACAGGTTTGTGATACGTGGCGGGCAACTGTATGTCAATAATCATGCTAGCTGCTGTGGCAGAGAAACCACCAGCAAAATGACTGATACACCATAATTTGCGGAAATTCCTTGGTATGCCAAATATTTGAATTCAAAGTGAGAGTCCAATTGAAATGTAAGAAAAATACACTGCACATCCAGCTTCTAGATTTCCGGATGAGTCAGCTTCCCCAATTTCTGAGTAACAAGAAAATACCCTGATAAGCATACATGTGCAGCTCAACCTCGAAAAGCCATGAAACAAGTGCTTGTGGATGAGGCTTGAAGATCGAGCTCCCTCTCATAAAACATAAGCCTGACGCAGTCTCTGTGGCACAATAGGTCAGCGCAGTCAGCTGTTAACCGACAGGCTCGTGGTTCAAGTTCACCCTGGAGGATGTGCCTTGAAAATCAAGGTCCTGCCCATAACATATCATCAACATAGTCTCTGTGGTACAATAGGTCAGCACAGTCAGCTGTTAAATGAAAGGATGATGGTTCAAGTCCACCCAGGGACATTTCTTGCTTAAATAACCTGGAATGAGCCAATTCTGGGGTTTATCCTTCTGCACGAGATTTTAGAGCAGCCCAAGTGACGTCACCTCTATCAGAAGGTACAGTAATGCAAACCATGTACGTATTAATCTTTACGGTTATTGGTATGCAGGTCACTTGATGAAATATAAGCAGGGCCCCACCCAACAAGTTTGTGACATGTGGCAGGCAACTGCATGTCAATGAACATTCTAGTTGCAGTGACCGAGAAACCACCAACAAAACAAAATGACTGATACATCATCAGTTGGGTAATTTTGTTGGATGCCAAATGTTAGAATTCAAAGTCAGAGTCTTGAATTGAAATGGAAGAAAAATACAATGCACGTCCAGCTTCTAGATTTCCGCATGAGTCAGCTTCCCCAATTTCTGAATAACAGGAAAATACCCATTTAAGGTTACATGTGCAGCTCGAACACAAGTGCTTGTGAATGATTTTTAAAGATCGAGCTCCCGCTCATAAAACATCAGGCAGGTGCAGTCTCGGTGGCGCAATCGGTCAGCGCAGTCGGCTGTTAACCAAAAGACCGTTAACAGCCGACGTACGTAGCGTTTGACCGTAGCATTTGCTAACTGTACGTACACACTGCCGCCGACTTGAGCTGCAAAGAAGCTCTGGCCGCTCTGATGCGGCAGCGTTCTATGTTCAGTCATGGGAGAAGCACACGTAGCCAATAGGCTGACACTAGAAGTCTTTTATAAATTACATACAAGCCAAAAGTTTGGACACACCTTGTCATTCAATGCGTTTCCTGTATTTTCATGACTATTTACATAGTAGATTCTCACTGAAGGCATCAAAACTATGAATGAACACATGTGAAATGATGCACTTAACAAAAAAGTGTGAAATAACTGAAAACATGACTTGTATTCTAGTTTCTTCAAAGTAGCCACCCTTTGCTCTGATTACTGCTTTGCACACTCTTGGCATTCTCTTGAGGAGCTTCAAGAGGTGGTCACCTGAAATGGTTTTCACTTCACAGGTGTGCCTTGTCAGGGTTAATTAGTGGAATTTCTTGCCTTATTAATGGGGTTGGGACCATCAGTTGTGTTGTTCAGAGTGAATTTGGCCGGCATAAAATCGGCATATGTCAGATTGGCCGGCAGGCTACCGGTCATGTCCAATGACGTGACAGTGTCATGACAGTTCATGAAATGGTGACGTTATTTCATCTATTGATTAGTGTAATGTTTTTCCATGGGAAGAACCTTTTGTGATAACTGTATGATTACGGTAGCGAGTAGTATTTAAAAGCCAAAAACCCAGGACTTTCACCCCGGAGACCAGGGATTGCATCTTGCATGTGAGGATTCTTTTCCCCGTTCTTTTCCTAACCACAACCCTCCCGTTTTTGTAGCACGTGTGGCATGCGGCATTTCATTTTCCCGTTGTTACGTCCCCCAGAGACCGCGGATCGTGTCCCAGCGGCCATTGTTCATTTTGTGGTGACCACCACGAAATAAACAAATAAATTGTGTTGCTGTTGACGACTCAATAAGTCAAAATAATGTCACCATTTCACGATCTGCCGTGACACCGGGTTGGCTGGTCATATTGGTGGAGATTACGGTTAAGTTTAGGCAATAAAAATTAAGCGTTATGCAGCAGTTTTAGGCACAAAAACAACTAGTTAAGTTTAGGAAAAGGATTTGTGGTTGAATTGTGGTTTGTATTAAAACACTACCAAGGAATACACAGTTCCTGGGTGAAAGTCTTTAGTTTTCCCCAGGAAGTAAACTCTGGCTTGGAGGTCCTGAGTGTTAATACCCACCTATCACCCCGATCACCTCCTTGGGAATCATGCAAATTACAGTGCTTATTGTTTCGTAGCTTTTCCAGTGTACTGAGACTAGATGTATTGTATTAAACTGAAGCAATGAAAGGACGAAATATCACTTTTTTGTTAAAGCTAATAGACATTTACAACCTGTAACAGGGGTAGTGACAAGCCACTGTGTATACCTCCTTAATAGCCACTGTAAACATGTAAAGCCTTGACACTAATCTAGAGTGACAGCATCCGCTAGATGTCAGTGATTATTTTTATTTAGAGAAACCTTATTTTCATTCTGAGTTTGTACATCTAATTATGAACACCATATTTCGGCTTACATCAGAATCTTGTGCCTTTTCTATATACCTCATATTACCTTGGATGTAGTTGCCTTGGATCTCCCATTGATTATCTTGGCTTTTTATCTTGGTTATATCTTAAGGACATTTATTACATTTAAAAAATGACACACACTGCACAATCCAGGAACAAGAAGATTTAAGTGTGTGGTCATGTGTAAAGGGCATGTTGAGTACATCTTGCAACCCCATCACAGAATCACACCCTGAGGATCATACTTAATCACATGCACTTAAGAAGAGAGCGTATGGGAAGAGACTGCCACTGCAGGTCACAAAACAGTCACTTCTGAAAAACATGGCTCTTCTCCAGGACACAAGTATGCATGAATTCTCAACATGTGCCTGTCACCTGTTTTTTTCAAAACGATCCAGATGGGGCACTTGGACAAGTCATTAATAGACCAGTGAGATGCTGCTTCCTGTTCAAAGCCACCACAAGAGATCCAAGTTGGCACTGTATGGAGAGAAAAATTCAAAAGAAACTTTAATGTTTTTCTTTCTTTTGAGCAGGATTTTCTTATAAATATTAATGTTTGAATACTGAATAACAATAATAAATAATAACCAACCACAGCTGATTTCTCTCCGGGAACCATCACCTTATTGTGGTGGAGAGGTTTTTGTCCCTATAAACCTAAATGTTTTGTTGTCTGGAGCCTAGTCTTGCATTGCCAGACCTTCCTTCACAGAGCTGCGAAGGACGACCATCTCCCTACGCGGGGCAGCCACGTTCCCTACGCAGCCAGCTACATCCAGCATTCTGAGATGGAAGGAAAACATGTTCTGGTTTTTTGGCATTTCTTTAAACCAATTACAATCGACTTGGGCGGCGCCTCTGCAAAATAGCCTCGGGAAGGATTTAAAAGGTAACTGACATCCGGTCGAAATGGAGGACATTAGTTGGAATTTGAATAGGAACATCATGGATATAGACTATCTGGAGCCTGGTGCTTCTGGTAGGGCCCCATGCTAAAGTAGTCTCAGACAAGGGCCCTTAAGAATGGTAAAAAAACAACCTATGAATCAAAACTCACAAGCCCCCGGCAGAGCGCCGCTGCGTTAGAGTTTACTCCGCAGGACAAGAGGGTCGCCTCCCTATGACCACGGATTGTGCAAAGGAAAACTGACTGTTGTCTGTGCTAATGCAAAACAGCTCTGAGTGTTAGGCCTTCTTGGAGACTCTAAATAGAGTCCTGTGTGGGGCTCGGTAGGGGACTCCATAATTCTGCTGGGAGACTTCAATGTGCACGACATCTGGAGCCTCCCCGAGCTAAACCTGAACCGTCGTTTGTTGTTAGACTTCTGTGCTGGTCATGAATTCCTTCCTTCACATGTTCCTTCACCAACATGTTGTTATGGTTGTGTGTATAGTTTTTCCTGTTTGTGTCAATTTATTTCCTTGTACTTTCTTCTTGTGTTCTCTGTGTTGTTACCTTTTCATCTTTGTGTTTTATTTTGTAGTCTCTTTCTCCCTTGTCATGTTTTGTTTTACTTCCTTGTGTTTTCCTGCCTTTGTTACTGTCTGCCCCGCCCTGATGTGTTTCACCTGTTCATAAGCCTCATGTCACCTGTCCCTTGTTTCAGCCTTGTTTCTTTGTGTATTTAGTCTTTATGCTGTCTTTGTCTCCCCTCCCTGTCATTCCTTGTGTCACTTCTTTCTGGTTGTTTTTCCCTTTTGATGTCTTCCGGTTTTCTAGAGGTCTTTGAGTTTTGGTTTGTCTTGGTTTTGACTGCCTGTCTGCCAGCTTTTAGGTATTTTTCTGTTGTTTGCTAGCAGACAAGACGGAATTGACGAGGGGGCACCTTCACATAATACAAGTCAATGGAGAGCGGAGAGTTATTTTCCCCTCCAGTAAGGGTGGGACTTAAGTGCGCTCTGTCCTTGTACTGAAGAGAGCAGAAGATTATTAGGTTTCACATAGAACAAGCTATTAACCCTTTGGGACGCTCTCGTATCCCTCGGGTCAAAGTGACCCGTAACTTATTTAGGGTTTTAAAAACTATTCTGAAATAAAATTTTAACAATTAACAAATATTGTCTTTATCTTAATTTCAAACAATTGAGATAACATATATGTTTAGGGAATGCAATCAGTCTCTACTAGAACACAATTAAAAATGAAAGTGTGATTTGTTTTTGGTCATAAGGTTATAACTCATGTTAAAAATCCACTATGGAAAAAACATAAGTGGTCAAATCTAGAATAACTTTCTGAATTGAGTCATGAATACATGTTAATCACAGAAAATAAGGCAAGGTAATTTATTTTCAGGTAGAAAAAAATGTAACTATTTTTCTTCTTTTTGAAATGGGTCAATTTGACCCGAACACCATACAAGAGTTAATAAGGACAGCAGAATCCTTGTAAAAAGATTTGCCTTGTGTCAGCCTTCAGCATGGCTAAGTGAAGTGCGAGGCAATTTGATGCACTTTGACAGTACTCTGATTTTCCAGTAGTCAAAATGTATGTAAACAAGATGCAGTTGCTTTACAGATAAGCATGTTGATGGTTACTGGTGATTTACTGTAAATCATTGGGTTGGCGCCATAAGCAACAATATACTAGTCACTACCTTGATTTGTTCAGTGTCTGATTATGGACTAATTAAAACTACTGGATATAATAGCTTTTATTTAATATACACATGTGGTTAGCTGGTAATGCACTCACACTGGATGTACCTACTCCATTAGTTTCCTCTCCTAGTCCGTGACCTGTGTGACCTTCTCAGTGATTATGTGTCATGATGGATGTGGCCAGGTACCCTCTATTTAATCATACGGCTAGTCATGATGGAGAATTTACTACCTAGAACTGACAGCATCGCAGTGACATATGTTCTCTCACACACACACACACGCACACAAACACACACACACACACACACACACACACACACACACACACGCACGTGGTCTACTAAAGTCCCTTTAGAAACATAGCTTGTAGTGCTACAGGAAACTAGCCATCTGTGTAACAGAGGGGTGTGTTGGGATTGGAACAGTGAGCACTGACAAGAGGGAGACCATACCTCACTCTAATCAAATTCCTTAAAGAAATTATTTAAATTAACTTTTAAACTGAAACCAACACCCTACCCTTAAAAATATAATGCAATGATTACATGCCAAATTAAGTTCTGATTTACAGAGCTAAAATCAGGGTATTTTGAGACCATTACAAACAACTTCACATATTAAAATCATTATCTTTTAAGTCTATCATTCCATATATTGTGAAGACTGTGTACAAATGTTTGTGAGATTTTTGAAAGGTTCAAGGCTGCACTGTAAGACATGTCATGTTAGTTTAACTTGGAAATGCAAGTTCACTTGTTGCCTTGAAAATCGAAGTTTACTCAACTTGAAGACTGCCTTTGTTTCAATAGAAATTAACGTTAATGAGGTTGATGTAACTACAGTGTTCTAGTTTTATTCAAGTTGTTTTTTTAGTTGATTTAACTTATTATTACTTGGTTTAACTTCATACTTTAAGTTAAAACAACTAATTATTTTCTTAAATCATGCAAGAAACCTTCCTTGCGTAGCATAACAGACATACATGTCTGCTTTATTGCAACTCAGTTTCAAGTTAAAACAACATAACCACATTTATACTACTTTCCATTTCAATTCAATATATTAATTATAATCACTAATAGCTGAAAGTTGGTTTTAATCCTCACACTGAATTCTTGCAGTTCATAACATTTATTTTGAAGACAAAATACATAGCCTTATCAGGGGTTTGGCACACCCAAATAGCTGTTTAACATAAACAACATGAAATTTTACAGGTCATGTCATATGTGGTCTGGAGTTGGTTCTGACATGCTGGAAAGGGTGGCATGTGTATTTACTATATTTAACCTATTAACTAGGTTAATTTTAGAAGGATGCAAACAGTAGGTTTACACGTTTTAAACATTGATGAACACAAAGGTTCACAGCTGTCAGTGCAGACAAAGAGGCCAGAGATAGAGGCAAAAGTTAGTATTGATTCTTGGATGCATGCAACAAATATGGATGAGAAAAATATTTTTCCAGTCCCTGTTCCTCAACAAAATAAATGACGTAATTAAAATATTAGGTGCTATTTATTCATGATTCAAGTGGACTAAATCAAACCTTTATTGAACATTTATTATATTGTTATGCTGTCTAATCAAGTTGTTCTAGAGATTTTTACATTTGACTTTTTAAAGGCCTATGGAAATCCTGTCAATGTCTGGTTTGTATGGTGTGTATAGTCATCACAGGGATTATTTTTAAAAACAATTAAGCAACAAATTAGTGTTCTTTTACCTGAATCACATTTCAAAATAAAGTGTACTTAATTTAACTGTATACTGTGAAATGTGTAAATACAATGTCACTTACATCTCACATCCTGATAATGTTGGAAGAATCCTTTTGAAAGATAGCAGGGAAGACCAAGTAGGGCAGCCGTTCTTTTGTTTTGGTTTGTGTCCTGCACACAAAGGAAATTTGAAGTACTATTAAACGAGAATCCTAGTTTTAGTAGACATTGATAGGGATGCTTTTTTAATATTTTTTTTTTAACACATTGCAAAACACTGCTCAGGGTCAGCCTCCTGCTTGATGCAACAGCAGCTTTGTATAGCTCCAAAATATTTGGTATCATGGCTAGTCTATCCAGAAAAGACACCACCACAATTCTTCTGAACTCTGAATTTAGTTAAAACAGATAATGACAAAACAGCAAGAAAAATGGTTTGAGTGAGGGAAAACGAGACAGTAAGATTGAGCCATAGGGGAGAAACACAAATAAGTCACAAATATAACTGCAACGATGTGCATGTATTCTGTCAGCATAAATGTTAAAGTAACACAATACAGGATTTCTATGTTGTACTCAGCTGGAGAAAGATTACCGGTCTCTCACTAAACAAAGCCGGCCATCTGTTCATGACTGCAGAGATACGTAAGTGGTTCATCACCAATGATCTCTTGTCTTTGCTGCGAGAATATTGCAACCATCAACTCATCCAGGAGCTGTAGATCTGGATCCCTCTTCTGCACTTTGAGAAGCATGGACTCGCAATCCTCTGATTTGACAGCAGTTTGTCCCTCAGGTGGATCTGACAAGTAGTGGATCTCTCTTTTTTTGACGTCTTGACTGGATTGTTTTTTACCTCTCCCTGTTTCCTTTTATTTACAAGAACATCAAGGCATCCAGCTGCCATCATCTTCTGACAGTAATTGCCCATCTTGAATCTTAAGCTGAATACCCAGCAATACCATCCTTTACCCGACCCTGGCTCCATGAGACAAGGGTGCTTTGCAACAAGAGCTTTGGCTACACTTTCATAGTGGTCTTTACTTGTATAAGCAGTGATTTTGGATACAATATCAGCTAGTTTAGCCTGTATTTCTCTCTTTACACTCTTTGAAATGACCATCACAGTTCCATATTTGGCATGAGCATCATTTGCGGCCCTCAGCTGAATAACAACATCATGTGAAAAAGCTGGAATGACAAAAGGGTCAGGCCACTCTGCTGAATCAGAACCACTCGGGAACCAATGCTTGCATGTTGAGTCAGAAACTGGTTCAGAAAACGTAAACAGAACTTTTAGTGTGGCTCGTTCCATTTGTAGTTCTTTTATGTCTGTGAAATTGTAGAGCTCATTTCAAAAGTCTGGATCTTCAAACTATAGGATGAAGTTTCCTCGGAGGCCCAGACTGTTGAGCAGTACAACACAGCACGGAGGGGGGGAAATTCTGTAGGGTGAATTGCTATATTTCCTGAGGTGAGACAATTATTTGGAGAGGAGGAAGCAGCAACAGCTAAAATACAAAGCAAACAAGAAAAAACATTTACAAAAATTAGTGTATGCTGTATACGTGTGTATTGGTCCAGCAGTCACTATCCCATTCCAAAGATTAAGTGTTTAAATGTAAAAAAGATCCTCCCTTTCTCAAACATTACCTTGATGTAACACGAAGGTCCTTGAAAAGATGAGAAGCTTTCCTTTAAATGGGTATGCAGCAAGGGGGATGTGGTCATTCAGACTGTCAGGATCAACAACCACAGTTACTGCAGGGTCCCATTTGGCATGCTGGAAACACCTTAGATACTCCAGGAAGGCAGGTGCGAATATTTCCATAATTAAAGAGATGCATCCATCCACAACACAGTTTTCCAGCACTCTCCAAAAATATGACAGTCCACTTGTTTGTCCAACTGAGAGAACCATTCCTTTAGCATATTTTGTCCCATTTAAAAAAGCAATGCAGGTGAGTGAAACACTGTCCAATTCTTCAAACTTAATCCACATAGCTTCTCTGATAGCAACATCTAAGATGCCCACAGACGCAACTGATACTCTCCCAGTCTCAATGCTTGGCTTGAAAATAGTTGGTATCTCTAAATAATATGCCAACATCAGTTGATGTCTTATGCACAAAGAATGCAGAATATTTTTGAAGTTGACTCCATCACGAACCACCTTTTAAAGAATGAATGTCAATGCCTCAAATGTTATTGTCCAGAACTCAATTTGGAAACCAAATCCCTTGATCAGCACAGGATAATGTTCAAGATAATGATGCTTAAGGCGTAATTCAGTACCAGGAAATATTTCTAAAAGCACCTGTTTGTGGTCAGAGATTTTGGCTTGTAGGTAGCACAGAGTTTCTGTTGTGAATGTGGAGCAGGATAACAGCTCCTCAAAGTCTTTCAACTCAAGGACCCCAGACCACGTTTTTTCACTCTCTGAAATACAGTGACCAATCAACAATGGAAGAAATCTCAGAAGCGCCCAGTTTTTGTCTCCATCGCCACCTATAGTTCCAGTTTTTGAAAAGTTGGTTTGTAGTGTCTGAGGTCTGTTAGTTTTGTCATAGAACTAAAAGGGAAATGATGCAATTCTATCATTAAGGTCGTTCAATGTAAAATACATTTTAGCAATTAGATCTGACAAACATAGTTCACAGGTACAATTCCTTCCAACAAATCGCACAGAAAGGTGGAAACCCCTTTACAGAATCTATTGACAAAATACAATTTACATTTTTTTTTACAAATTTCAAAATCATCTATGTATCAGCCAAGAGCTAAGCTGAATTCTTGACCTTTCTGTTCTTTGGATCTCTGTAATGTCTTAAGAATCTCACATCTTTCCAATAACTTATTTAACAAATAGGATATCATACAATTTGACTTGTATAAAGTGGGAAATCATCTAAGATAAATAACTGACACATAAACCACACCCTTATTTCCTTCAGCAGCAAAGCAGCTGGGCCTGCATTTCTGTGGAGCTTAAACACGGGTTGACCAGGTGTTTCATTGCTGGAGCCAAGTTCTTCCACTACTGTGTGCCAGATACTGCTTGACAGTCACAATCTCCTGTCTTACTTCATCTTGACCCACCGTGTTCATAGGGTGTTATATGGCCTGAGCAATTTCACATTTGGCAAAAAGAACAAAATGTCAACCCCACCAAACCCGCTAGTCAACAACGCTATCAAATGCTGGACATACTGGGACCATATATCACCATACATTACGCTGTGTGAAGGTCAGCTGCTCAGTCATCCATACTACTTACAACACAGTTCATAAGGCAGTGAAATCCTGCAGGCATGTTGCACACGCCATAGTGCAGAGGTTGTTATAATATAGCTTTGATCTCGTGATCTCAAACAGACCTGCTACTATCACTTAAGGAGGTCAGTTTTTTGGTTCAAAGGTTTTGCAGTATGTACTTGATCAATGTAGACCTGGCCAACGGGAAACCTTGTAGAACAAGAAGGTACAGCAATACTGTGACTCATATGTCTCATTCTAAGTACTTATGTTCTGGGCTGAGGATTTTCAACATCATTATTCTGTTCAATTAGACATGAGTACCAGATGAGAAAACAGCAAGGGGAATCCAAATGTCATGAACATGCAGATTCCCCTGTCTGAAATATGTACAAGCTCACTGGCAGGGTCTCCTGATGAGATGTTTGGTTGGCGTAGCACATGGTTAGCCACCTCTGGTCTAATTCCGCGTTAATGTCATATGGGATGAACGTAGTTATGTAAAAGGAACCCATGTTTACTACGTGCAAATACTCATGTCATCAGAATGGGTCCTGCAGCTATCAATAATTTTAGTAATCGAGTATACTACCAATTGATCCAACGATTAATCAAGTAATCAGATACAAAATATTTTTGCTTCATGGTTAATAGCAATAGTAAATATACAAAAGAGAGGATTCCTTTTCCGAAAAAGCTTAATTTTTATTGCCTACATTGGGCTTATTCAACTATAATCTTCATATGTTATTACATATTGTATATACTGAGTGAAGTTTAACAAGAATGAAGAATGCAGACGTCATTGACATGGTTCGATGATGTCATTGATGTGAATATTAATTAGCCATGAGAGAGGTGCTGGTTTGTCTCCACCAGCAGTAAGTTTACCAACAGCTTTTGTTTTCGCTTGTTTGGAAAATTTCCCTATTTGCAGTAGCATACTGTAAATTGGATCAGGTGGATTAGAGGCTGCTTACAGACGTTGACGTTTATGTTCCCTTGTGTCGGGTCGGCTCCGTGGCATAGATGAATAAACTGGATGTTGTCTGCTGAGATGCTGCAGCATTGACACCGTGCTACCCCCTAACAATGTTTTTTTAAGCTTGAAGTGATCCCAAACTTTCTGTTTTTCTTGCTTGTCACTGTTGATTAAATAAAGCTTTGTGGCAAAGGAATTTAGCATCGAGGATTTTTAGTAACCAAATTATTCGAGTTACTTGAGTAATCATTTCAGCCCTACTTTTTTAATTGTTGTTAATTGGTTGAATTGCCTTGTACAAAGGACTTTGGTGTGGTATCCATATTGGTGTGGTCTTCAGTCATTTATGTAGTGTTAAAAACCAAATCACAACTCTGAACTCTCAGGAAAGTTAAGTTTCCCAACAAGAATCCCAACTTGGATGTTGATGTGAACGCTATTTACAGGTTTAAAAATGGTACTCATAATAACTCTGATATGACACGAATTTGGCATCAATTGTTGATGCATTGGCTGTTTGTGATGAATAAACACACCACGGAGAGAGACTGTAGGTTACCTTGACCATAACCTTTGTCCAGGCATGCAAATGAACCACAACAGAAAACAAAAACAAAGCAAAGGACATTTAATTTCAGAGGTGACACAATGGGCTACAGAGATTAGCAAATAACAGCAAGTGAATACTATACATATCAACAAAAAGGACAAATGCAAGTAAAAATATTGCCACCTGCAGCAATTGGTGGGTTCAAACCCAAGACCAGAATGCAGGGCCTGGGATTAACCCACCAATCTTCTGATTGTTAAGCAAATGCTCAACTGCCCGAGCCACAGCCGGCTCGAGAAGCAGCTGAATTGCCTACAGTCAAAGCAGCAAGCAGCATTGAGCAGATGCCAAATCACCAAAGTCAAAGCCACAAGCAGAGTCGAGCTGGTTTGTAGCTTCACAAAGCTGAGCAAAACCACTTTAGATGGTTTAATGCTCTATAGAAAAAGGGGTGAAACCCACCACACACTTGTTTCTTCCCAACAATAGATGTAGCAGGTCCCGCGATTTTGCCCTCTTTACTGGATTTGAACCAAATGTGGTGTGTACATTCAAGTCTTGGTGTTAATATCACTATCAATATCAATTTTAGGCAGGATTGCTATAGCAGAACTTGAGTTATATGTAATACCCTGCTAGCCACACCCTTTAGGAAGTTATTTGATTGATAATTAAATGTTTTATGGTGAATCTTGCTAATTTATAGGAGAAATGTGTACCTCAGTCCCCCAAGGCCATATACCATTTTTGGTCTCAAAACTGACAAAGTTCTACTCATTTAACTGTTTATGGTCCAAAAAGCTTTATTATAGAGCCCATTGAGCTGGACTTGTGTGAGGAATTAAATGTCAAACGGACTCACTGTGTACGGGGGGGTGGCCTTTACAACTTTTGGCCTAAGTTATAGCACTGAATGGGCTATGCCCAAATGCACCAATCAATATGACACTCCAGACCCAGGTTATTACTCTGCTCCCGGATCCAAATTGACAAAGTTCTATTCTTTTTACTGTTTTCACATTTTGCAAATCAGCCAAAATTCCATCAATGCAGACCTCTATAGTCCAAGAGGCTGTTTTGTAGAGCACTTGAGCTGCTTATGTGTGAGAAAAAGTCAGTAGGACGTGGCGTTTTTTTTTTCAAAAATCACTTTTATGATTGTTAGTTGTAGCACCACAATGTGTCAGATTGGGCTCATATGTATTGGGAATGTATTACACATATATTCCAGTCATTTTGCCAAGTTTTGTGTTTCTAGCTCATTCCAGCTCACAGGGCTTCGAGACTCAGCAAAAGACGACAAATAATACTAAGAGAAATACTGAGAAAAATAATACAGTCAAAACCCCCTTTGGGGTTTGAAACCTAATCAACCACTCCTATTTCATAACACTAAATGGCACGTCTATGAAATATAAGGACTGAAGGATATCTGAAAGGATAGGGATTTATAATGGGAGTAAAAAGTAGTTCAGAGGTGAGGAACGAAGAAAAACGAACAAATAGGTAAGTGAGGGAAAGATTATGGTGAGTGGAGAGAAAAATACAGGTGGGTGGACCCGGCAGATGGGAAGTTCAGACCGTGCTTGTTTTCCCCTGAAATGTCACAACTGTAAAAAAGGTTTTATAAAGCATCAATCACAGTGAAGCTGCACCTCCAGGAATAGTCATGGGGCTTCGGAAATGAGACCCCCGCATTGAACTGCAGAGGCAATCACCACTGCACAGTCCAGGTCACTACACTGCTCACAGAGCGGAGGAAATGGAGGAGAGGACCTGAGAAATAAATGAGTAGGGAAGAGAAGGAAGGCAAAGGAGAAAGGTGAAAAGGAGGACATTTTGTCATTAAACCTGGTAGTAGCGCTTATTGTGTTTAAATTTGAATCTTCTGATTGTGAATCAATCTTCTGAAACAGCTTTTAGGACATCATGCGGGTATTACAGACTGATATCACTGGAGCTGTTCAATAAAACCTGTCTTCACCACAGTTAAATGAATAGCCAGGTCAAACATTTAATCTAGAAAGAAAGTCTTTATACCGAAACTACAAAATAAGTCCTGTTTTCCCTAAAATGACACATATAACTGTAATGAATAGGGTTGGGTATCATTTTTTTTTTTTTTCCAATACTGGTTCTGGAACGATACTTTTAAAATGGGGACTGTGCCAGAACGGTCCCAGAACCAACCAACAAACCAACCATTTAAAAAAAAGAGGAATTGCACAAAATGGTAGTCAGAAACACTGAATGTCAGAAGCGTATTTTGCCACAGCTGGAGTTTTTTGAGTTGCACTTGAATGCACAATGAAATCCCGTCGGTGGGTTTCTCAGAAAACGCCAATGGTGACCATGGCATCTCAAAAGTGCAGCTAGTCTACTCGGTGTCTTTAGCAGCAGACTGTTACACGTCCCGGTGTTTAACTCTGGTGTTTCCTTTAGGAATTTCATTAGCAGTGGGGGCAGATCTGTCCAAACAGCAAATCCCCCCCCACACACACACACACACAAACACACACGGAACCGCCACATTGTTTCAACACAAACAAATGTATTTCTTCACCTCTATTCACATACAATGAGGCATATTTTCAGTTGTGTCGTGTCAATGATGACATCACAGAAAATGTTGTCATCATGGCACAATTAAGCCTAGTATAATATTGTGTAAACATAAATATAAAATAATTGAGAAGTAATTCATTTGTTTTTGAAGGTCATAAAGTGGCTTTTCAACTCACATATCATTAGCACCTACTTTATTTTATAACCCTGTTCAAGATTGTTGTGTAGAATTGATAGGATTGAAGTAAATACTATTTATTATCCTAGTATGAGGTACAAGTTGTGTCCCTAACAAATTGAGCCTAGGCCTAAAACCACATGATTTTGCAAATTAAGTTAATTTATACCCATATACCTATGTGAAGGGTCATGAGGGCCAGAATACAACCGTCATCATCATAATCATCATCAAGAATGAAGACGTGAACATAAAGAGTTCGTCATTCATGTGCATATTAAGTAGCCATCTTGGTTTGTTTTGTTCTTATAATACATTCATAGATGTATGGTTGTATGGTATGGATGGTTAGTTTAGTCAATAGTTAAGTTTAGATGTCCAAATTTCAAGATTTTCGGCAAACTAAGATAAACAGTTAGACTACAAACTAGCAGCTTTCGTTTCAGCTTGTTTGTCAAATTTCGGTATTTAGAGTAGAGTAGAGCTGTGTGTGGATGAGAGTGGACAACCAGACAGATCAGATTGAATTACATCACTTCCTACATGTGTATGCTTGTAGACAGGTGAATGGTATTGATACATATTTACTTTTAGGTTTTATTGTAGCCCACTTACAGGAACAAACGTAACACCAGTCAGGTACATGTGCTGAGTCTTGTAACACACCTCAGCTGTGCGTGTGTGTGTGTGTATGTGTGTGTGTGTGTGTGTGTGTGTGTGTGTGTGTGTGTGTGTGTGTGTGTGCGCGTGTGCGTAGCGTGGGCATCAGTGTTCAGAATCCCATCTATCTTCCAAAATGTAACGCTTGTATCCAAAGGAATTGTGCTTGAAGCTGCCGGCCTTACAATTATAACAACCTCATCCACATTGTCGAAATCATATTGATATTAAGCCATTACATTGAACATCTTTTAAATATCAGGAGCCTATTATTTATTGTAGCCACCCTAACTACACACTACCTGAACACCTTTTCCTAATCTCCCGTTTCACTCTCCACAACGCTGTCTCAGGGCAAAAAGTCACGTTGTGAGATTGAATGATAACAGATAGCTAGCTGGCCTGTTTATGTTTCTCGTAATGTTAGCCTTAGTTATATATTTCTTCTTTATTTTGGTGTCTGCATTTCAAAGCCATCTCCCACTTCAGCCCACATTAATATTCCTTCTGTCTTTTTAAGCTAGTAGTCAATCTCACAGCCACAAGAGGTTGCTTATGTGAAAAATGTAAATATAAGTCAGGTTAGTATTGGAAAGAATGGCTAATGTTAGTATGAAACATAATAAAAAATACTTTAATTCTGCAGCCTGACAAAAATATCAAGGTCTGCTATCTTTTTTCAGAGCTTTCAACGACATCTCACAGTCTGCTCTAGTGATGAAATAACCGGCATATCAAAGGGGAACCACACTGACCTCAGCCAGGTGTAGAATTTTTAATAAAAGATAATGTATGCATATTCATTTTCTTATTTTTTCATGTCACCTTATTTTCTTCCCCAACTATCTTCTGTTCTACTTTCAGATATATGTTAAGGGTGCCCGGTTCCCTTCCTCTTCTTGCCTTATCTGGTGCATTGCAGCATATTTTGACATGATTCTGCCTCCTGTCGATCTGAGCACAAGACAAACAAAAAAGGGACCTACTCGTGTTAAGCAGCGCCATAGTGCCACTAGAAGTCAAAAACCCCACAGGAATCCTTCAAGATCTGACACTTCTGAATATACTGTACTTGTCAGATATAGTATTTGTAAAATAAAGCAAAACGAAATACAGCGAAGCAATCAGATTCCACAGCAGACTGGTTTTGTGTATTTTTCATTCAGCTACTACTACATGTAAAACAAATCTGCTGCTGCTCTTTATATTCATCAATCCGTGTGAGCTATTGTGGAACACAGTGTCCCTTTGTGATTGAATGAGCCTTTTTATGGCCTCGGTTACACTGATTTTAGGCAGCGTATGAAATTTTATATGACATGCAAAGTGCTTCAGGTCCCCATGGATTTATGGACAAAATATTTTAGTCTGACTTTGCAGAAGTGTGAGAAGCAAGTCTTTTATTTTGTGTGTGTGTGTGTGTGTGTGTGTGGGTGTGGGTGTGGGTGTGGGTGTATGTGTGTTTACCACCTATGTGTAGAATCTGTGTGTTCTCAGCTTGATTAACAAGGAGATGCTTTGAGGTAATTTATGTTGGATAAACAAGACAACAAGGTTGTGACGCAGATTTTACATTCTGCATTAGCTACAGCTGACAAAATGTAAGGAGAGAGTGAGTTGCTGTCCTTTTATCTGTGCCTCTTAAAAGGAGAGGTTTAGGGTTTTGGACATCATGTTTTAAAAAGCCAGATAGTAACTCTATTTTCTAGGTATACAAGGCAACATTTTAAGACACTGTGCTTTCATTTATTACCAAGATATTAACTTTGAATTTGTTTGAGAACTTAGGTGCAACCTTTGTTAACAAACATGCCCAGATACTTACTGTTAATGAGGGGTGGGGCAAAATATCGATAAAGCACTATATCATTCTCCTTCGCGCAACATAAGAATGGATATGCAGGCGCCAAGGGTTGAAATTTATTTAATAAGATAAGGTTTGCCTGGTCCAGCGTCGCTACTTCATGGCTCCGCGAGCTGGTGCTCAGAGAGAAACTGAGTGAATGAGTCATGAGTCAAAATGAGTCAACTTGCCAAAGAAGTTTTTAACATGATGAACAAACAGAAGTTTGAGGAAAATAACAGATGCTTTAGCCACATTTAAGTCCAAAGTCAGGACCCATATTTGCTCTATAGTTCTCTAATTTTAATTTTTTGACCAAACCACTGTGTTGCAGAATTGTGCTGTTTTCTAACAGTGTGTACTTACAGTAAATAAAGAGAAAAAAATTGAACCTCACAGGCATTTTGTACTCATATTGCCCCATCCCGGTCTCCCTGAAAATTCCTTGATTGGTAGAATCTGCCCCTAAGAAATCTACGACAAACTGAAATCCTGATCTATCGTTATAGGATTAGGACACAGACTTGTGATATTATTGTTGTTGTGAACTGTGTATTGTATCGTGAGATACCCTGTGATTCCCACCCCTACTGTCAATTGAGAGCCATTGTTTCACGATCAAGACTTCATTTCTTAAACTAGGCCAAAGCAACACAGTTAATTTCCTGTAGTCTTTATATTACAACTCTATCTCTTTTCCAGCTCTAATATAACAAATTGATCGGCAATTAAAACGGCATTAACAACGGCACTCTAGCTTTAGTAGAGGGTGTGCCCTATGCAGGCTGAGTCCTTGGCAATGTCCCGGGTTTGAGTCCGACTCGCGGCCCAATGCGGCGTGCTGCAAACTGAACTTACGTTTTCATATTAACAATGGACAAAATGACTATGTTTATTGTGTGAAGGGTTGCCTGTCCTAATGAACACACACCCAACAAAATTTAGTTTTATTGTCACGGATATCGTTATAGACAGAACAACAATACTGCTCCCTTTAGTTTTACCTCCAAATAAAGTGCCTTAGATACTATGAATATGTGGGGATATTGCTGTGTTCCCAGATCTCACAAAAAACTTACAATCTTGTAATAGCTGATATAAATTATGGTCAACACAGCTAAAATAAGACCCAGGATGTAACAAACCGTCATTTTTGCTTCAGTCATTTATAGAATGCTGTTACATTAAAAAATTAATTGTGTTCATGTGTTAATCCCCCACTCAAAGTGAGGTCCCCCATTAAAGCCTCAGATAGGCAGACTGACGGTTATCAGTAATTTTATCTATGGTTAAATGCTGGCTCTCAGCAGCTTTGAGTGGCCTGAACAACATTTCATATCTGAATTGCTTACTCGTCCCCTTACCAATGTTTTAGGTGTTTGGTGCACACAGATGTTCCACAGCAGGCTGGAGTACTTTTAGCATTATTTGTCATTCTAATAAGCCTACTCATTCTCAAAGCATGGGAGCTAAGCAATTAGATAAATTCATTCAGTGAAAGCAGTGCTGATAGAGAGCCTCTGCGTGAGACAATATCTGATGTAGGTCATTAACTGACTTATTAAGTCATTGTCTCATTGACAGAATTGATACAGTCAGGATTTCTATGTAAATTACCTGATGGAGACAAAGAAGTTAAAACATGAACTCATTCTATAATTATCTGTGTGTGTGTGTGTGTGTGTGTGTGTGTGTGTGTGTGTGTGTGTGTGTGTGTGATTTGAAATGATTGCTAAAGCGAGCAGATTAATACACTTAACACGCTAGAGTTGGGTCCATTGAAACGATAAGACTTCCAATGTAGACCTCTTCAGAATCAAAGGAATAGGACAGTTATAGGGTGTTATGTAAATTGCTATACATACTCACCAAATAAAAGTATGAATTAATAATTTGAATCAGAAGAATAGAACACAACACGTCTTTTAAAGCAGTTCAAGGGGTCCCAGGATAAATTTGAGCGTTTACCAGATGATTAACCTAGACCATTTTTAATTGTTTTAAACATGTGAAATGTATTGTTTTTCAGTTTTGATATTATTGTTGGACACTGACAGCACTGTACCATGCCTCTTCATATAGCAAGGTTTTTTTCTTCCAAAAATGTTTTGTGCTAGCCAGGGGCTGAGCTATACAACAAAATCTGTCATAAATAAGTCATAACAGGCCTAATCAGATTAATATTACAGTAAACAATTATAATTCAATTAAATTCAGTTCAATTTTATTTATAGTATCAATACATAACAATAGTTATCTCAAGATACTTTACAGATAGAGTAGGACTAGACCACAGTCAATTACAAAGACCCAATAATTCCAGTAATTCCCATAAGAGCAAGGATTCAGTACGACAGTGGCAGGGAAAAAGCCTTAAGTAGTTCTCATTGGTGGTAATGGTGTTGGTTATATTCAGGCAACTTTTCCAGGTTGTATCAGAGTTAATTATTTTAATTATTTTTAAGCTCTTTGTTCCTCATCTCTTTTTTTGGAGTGAATAACGATGTGCCTGTGTCTTGTTTTCTCCTTTTAGGAATAGTTTAGGAATTGCCTCCGAGTAGCCAAGAGTTTTGTAGGCCTATTATAATTCAAGTCAAAAGTTATCTGGTATCCAGCTCTTTAATTGAAGATATCTAAAAAGTTCCTAATTAGTTAAATTTAGTTATATTACCAAGTTGTTCAAAGGGCTTTATACTGGAATGAAAAGTAGTGTCTAATGTAGTAGTTATTCCTTCTTCACTCCATGATCTTCACTTCAGTTCCTCCTTCTGCATGGTGATGGATGGGTTATTCTACAAGCGTGTATTCTTTGGAACACTAATTTCTATCCCCATAATATGTTTTAATATCTTCAATGTTCTTAATGTGCTACAGTATTTGTGACAAAACTGTCATTTTTCATTTTTGGCTTTGTAAATAAGGCTGGAACCAGTTTTTTTCCCCCAAGTTGATGATCTTCTATGTTTGCCCACAAATCTCCCTCGGATCTGTTAATTATTTTGTTAATATAAAAAGACTGAGCAGAATAGACCTTCTTTTCTCTCATTGTGAAGTAGTTTGCTACTCAATCTATGAGCCTTATTTGATTCGATGAAAGAACCAAATAGCTTCTGAATGGTTTTTAAAAAATCATTAGGGGGGGGGATCACTGGTATTCTCTGGAAGATGAACCGAAATGTAGGAAGCCATATCATTTTAAGCACATTAATTCTGCCAATTAGGTTAATAGGCTGGTCTGTCCATTTATCTAGACCAGCCTTAAGGTTCTTAATTAATGATAACAATTATCTTTATGTAGTTTAGCTTTATCTAACTGAACACCCTAGATATGTAATCCTTTCATTTTGCCATTTAAAGTTGTATTTTGATAAGTTGTGATCTTTAGGCAAAAGTACTGTTATTGATAGATATGTACTGGAATTTTCCGTGTTAGTCAGATACAACATCAGATCATCTGTATACAAACTAAGTGTATAACATTCTCTTCCAACATTAATACCACTTATCATGTCTGATTGGTGACTTTTCTGAGCCCTTGGCTCTACAACCAAGGCAAAGAGTGCTGGGGCTAGTGGACATCCCTGCCTTGTGCCCCTAGTTATCTGAATTGCCTCCGATAGAATAACATTTGAATAGACATATCCCACAAGGGACTTGTATACAGTTTGGATAATTTTTATTATTTCACTTTGGAAGTTGTATGCAGCTAAAACCTCATACAGGTAGCTCCACTCTAAATGCCGCCATCTCTGCCACATTTTCTTTTTCTTTTTCAGCAAATTGTGATATACAAGTATCTTACTATCTATCTTTATAAACCCTCTTTGGTTAAAATGAATGATCGATGCAAGGATTTTGTAATTATTTTATTATCACAATTTATTAGACCTACTGGTCTGAAGTTGGCGGGTTTATTGCACTCTTTACCTGGTTTAGGAATTGCATTAACAATAGCCTTATACATTGAGGGTGGCGGGATTTCTTTTGTAGTGGCTTGTTTTATAACTCAAAAGAAGACAAAATTAATTTGGGCCCATTATGTTGAATAAAACTTGATTGGTAACCCATCCGTACCTGGAGCTTTGCCTTTTGGAAAGCTTTCAATTGCCTTTTTAATTTCCATCAAGAACATTTCTTTGGCCACTGTAGTTGCTCTGATAATGTTTTGATGTCAAATTATTTTAATAAATTATTTTGTTCATCTATTTGACCTTCAATTTCAGTAGAATATAATTTTTTCATAAAAGGGAGCAAATTCTTGGTTAATAAGTTTGTTATCTCTAACCACAGAGTTACTCAATAGATCTTTTAGGCATCTTCCTTACCAAAGAGGATAATTGCTTACTTTTCTTTTTTGATCATGTGTATCTTAATTTATTTACATTATAGCTAACATTAATTGATTTTTCTAGAAGCAGTTGGTCGTGTTCTAGCATCAATCTTTGCAGATACGCCACATTGTTTCTTCTCCCAGATTTCTTATGTAGGTGTTCTGCTCGACTGATATTGGTCTCTAATTGTTTAACTTTTTTATTTAATTGTGCCTTCTTCCTAGATGACAAAGAAATAATGAACCCTCTAATACTGTATATGCTTCAAATGCATTCCATATAGTATGAAGTTTTTGCTTCTCCTTACTGGTTGTGATGTATAATGTTATGAATTCAATTAAATGTTTTATTACATAATCAATAAAGTCCTCATCTTTCTAGTATTTTCTGTTCATTCTCCAGATTCTATGTAGTACCTTATCTGTTGGTGGGCAGAGTGCATGTAACTGCAGCATGGTCTGCTATAACTACTGTATATCTTGTATTTTAGACGTGATTACATCTTCTACTTATTCTTTGGAAACAAAGATGTAATCTCCAAGCGGCAATAGCTATTTTGTGCATGAGAGTAATGTGTATAATCTTTATCTCTGAGATGCATTTGTTGCCACACATCTATTTATTTAACAAGAGTAATTCTAGAAGCTCCTTGGGAACATTAGGCTTCCTTTTTTGAATTGGAACTATCTTGTTCTGTGAAGACTTGGTTTAAATCTCCGGCAAATACAATTATTTCTGCTGATATGCTATAGATTATTTTGTGAATATTTTTGAGATATTTCATATTAGCTAAGGGAGGAGAGAAGATATTTATTAGTGTGTATTTATCTCCATAAATTGCACACATAACTAATAAATATCGGCCCTCTGGGTCAGAGTGTTTTGAGATAAATGGCAAGAATTTACTCAAAATACCTACTCTGCTTTTGGGTGTGTAGGATACTTTGAATACTTCTCCCTCCCACTGTTTTTTTTATAGAAATATAATATCACCAGGTTTCAGATGCAAGTCTTGCAGAAAAACTATATCTGAAGAAAATTTCTTTAGGTGTAGCATTTCTTTATTACTTTACCCTGTCTTTAACCCATGCACGTTACACCTTGTAACAGGGAATTTATTAGGGTTAGTTTTAATACGATTGCTTTACAACATTTTGTAAAGGTAAATATACTTGGCCAAGTTCTGGACTGATGTGGACTGATGTACTCCCTTCTCATCCTAGACAAAAACTAACAAGCAAACAAAAAAATAAAAAAATAAATAAACCTCTTGAGGAAGGACTAACCAAAGCGGAGAGTGTATTTATCATAGTCTATTTTCATGCTATGCCGCTAAGAAGAAGCAGCGATAGAAGCAGATATATTCCACATAGCTTTTAGCTGCACCCCGTCCATCCATAGATCCAACCAGTTGCCCACCAGGTGGATATCTTTTGTTCCGTTTGGTTTCTGTTTTGTCTACAGTTAAAAATTTCAGTTTGTCTTCACCGTCCACAATAACCAAGGTAGCCGGGTATTTGATCCTAGTTGTTAGGTGCAGGTTGTGAAGTTGCTCCCGTTATTATTGCTTGAGGGTGACGTGGTTTCTCCCACAGTGCCCCAAGGCGGTGGGCCTTCTCAAAGTCTTGTTCAGTCAGTCTCAAACAGATTCACCAGGAAGGGAATCATTCCATACATCTTTTCTGACTTTTCTTTTGGGTACATCCAGAATTTTTAGGTTCATCTCCCGTTGCCTATTTTCAAGTAGATCAATATATTCCACTGCTGGGGCAAGGTCTTTCTTCAACGCCTCAATTGTAGTTCGGTAATCCTCTAACTGGACTCTGTGCTGATGCACTTCAATAGTGAGTATTTCCACTTTTGTGTCAATTGAGGCCAGTGGCCTAGCTAATGGTGCCATCCATGAGAGTATTTCCTGCTGTTTGAATTTTAAAAAGTTGATCAAGCTTATGCTCCAGATCATCAAATCTGATAGTAGGACATACAGGAGATATTTGTCATCAGATCAAAAAGACCTCGGGGCTGATTGCCTGTGAAAAAAAATCTGTGATATAAGATGGAGCCTGACCATTAGAAGCCTTGAAGGCGATCAGCAGGATCTGAAATTAGATTCTAAAGTGAACGCGGAGGCAATGAAGATAGGCGAGTACTAAAACATTCATTATGCTCCTTTGAGTGCATGATTTCAAGTTGTCTCAGTCTTTTGTGGATGTCCTCAGCATCATATCGTTGAAGTCAGATATTCATTGGGGTACAAGACATTTTTTTACACTGAAGGACCTTCATGCTGTTGAGATTAATGAGTGTGAGTGCCCTTACCTGATGAGTCACATCCCCCCGCTGACTCTCTCTTTCTTTACAGGCACCAAAGTGCTAGTGTTACCTTGCTACATGTTTACCATAGAGGGCCACTTCTTTTTCCTCAAGTGATAATTAGGACTAGCAAGAGTCAAAAGCTCAAAATCACGTGGACTGTAATGTGAATCAGATCTAGTGTGTTGTTCAGCAGTGGGAATGACAGTTTACCCAGTGATTCAATTTGGATTCCTTGCTTTGGAGTTTGGTAACAATTTGTCCTCCCCTGATCCCCAACTGTGTGATAACATACATTATGTTTTTCTTTCTTGAATAATTTAGTCATGCCTAGCCTGTATAAAATATGAACACAACATAATTCCTTGTTTGGTGCAATCCCAATGCTTTATGGCCTTTTTTGAGTTTTGTCACTTTCATCCAATGTACAAGCCCAGCTTCTGGCGACAATTTAATACTTTTCAAAATGTAAACATTTTGCTACGGTTGGTCCGATCACTGGACTGGGATTTTTCTAAATACATTTAGGTCATCATGTAGCTGGTCAGAACAGTCTTCTCCAGACATTTTCCAAGAAAAGGAACATTGGGGATTGCCCTGTAACTGACAAGGCCACAAACATCCTAGCTGGGCT
>NC_045741.1:26216331-26236724 GCF_008692095.1 Etheostoma spectabile
TTTTTTTTTTACTGTTATAAAAGCCGGAGGGAAAATGCCTGGTTGCAGAGACTTATTGATTATTTTTGTTATTTTCTGGGAGAGGCACTAGAGGACGCGCAGACAGTATTGTTGTCATTACTTAGAATTACGGCGGCAAAAACTACACAATTCAGCTTGAGCTCCAAATTACAGATATTCATCTGCAACAGATACATGGTTTGCTATAGGCCTTTAAATACATTCCATTTGATATCATTTAGATAGTTAATGATGTAATATTTTCAAACCTCACTTTTATGCCTCTCTAGTTTTGTTGTCTCACTGCAGTTTTTTTTTCTTTCAGAGAAAAGAATAGGTTGAAATCTACACATGAGCCCACTCAGACTCTGTCTTACCTTCTAATCGCAGTCCTTCCGACTAAAGAGAGAAATATCAATTACAAACCTTTAGTGTGCTGTGAGGCGCATTCAAAGGTGAAATGTGGCAGCTTTGAAATAAAGTTATTACCAAGGCAGCCGTTTCAGCGCTTAAGAGTAAAAATTAATAATCGAGCCAGTCGCTACGTGAGAAGAAAAAGAAGCAAAAGAAAAAGGAGCAAATTACAGATGAAAGGCAGCCACAGGTTAGGCCACGGCGTAACGCGTTTCATTTGGCCCATCGTCTCATCTCCAA
Source organism: Etheostoma spectabile (assembly GCF_008692095.1). NCBI lineage: Eukaryota > Metazoa > Chordata > Actinopteri > Perciformes > Percidae > Etheostoma > Etheostoma spectabile. The sequence goes on from NC_045741.1 coordinate 26,216,986, forward strand.
CTTGAAAGCGGGCCTCTTTTGTTATTTTCCACCTCCCCCAACCGTCCACCCCAGCTACACGCCCACTCTTCTTCCTTTTTCCCTTTTTTAACTCACCCCTTGCATAATTACAACACTGCTGTTTCTGTGATGGTGTTCCACCATTACTTGCATTTACAAATGCCCTGCATGGAATTGAAATGAATGCCAACGAACAATATACATTTCCCATATACATAGCTCCACAGGGGTGTTCTTAAGTTGCACATTGATATATTTCATTGATGGGTTGTCAGAGACAGCTTCTCACAGTTTTACCATTAAAACTAAAAAGTGGTGAAGAGCAGCAACAATGGAAAGAGCAAGGAATTCACTAAAGGGGGGGCTTACTTTTTTCCCTCCTTGTACTCACATTCAACTCTTTACCTCTCAGCCTGCCTTCTTTTTCAGAATGTTCACCTTTTCTTTGCATGCCTCTCCCTTACACAGTGTACCTTATTTTTTTTTTTTTTAAAGGAGTACGAAGGGAATTTGCTGCACTTGAGTAATAAATAAATAACAATCCCTTTTCTTCACCACGCTTTTTTAAACCTTGGTAACTCCTGATGCAGCAGCGCAGTATCTCTGTAACAGAGCAGCATGACCCTGGTCAGTTCAAGAAAAGCCCACGCACATTTCTAATTAATACAGATCTGTTTTTACCTCTCTGAAGTCTAATAATTGCTATATTTTTTTAAGTGGGGAAAGAGTGTTGAAAGGATTTAAGGAAAGTAAAACAGTAATCTTGGAGATCAGATGTACTTGGAACGAAGTTGCCTTACTCAAACTGTTCACATTTCTTTTTGTAGCTATGCTAGCAATGACGCACGGTCGGTCGATAACTTTGTTCCTTTTTGAAATTATGCAACAAATAATGTGTGGATTGCCATGAAAAGTAAAAGTATGGGTTAATGCCAGGCATGATAAGGTATCAATGGCCATGCTGGGGAGAGCAAGAACACGCTTCTACCATCTTGTTCCTCTCCGCTCTACAGAACGTCTCTTTCTCTTCTCGCTCTCTCGCTCTCTCCGTAAGTGTTTGGTTGTGTGTGTTTGTGTGTGTGTGTGTGTCTCACTCTGTCTCCCAGTCCGACGGTCACCCCCTCTGTGTGCCTGATCGCGTGTCTTGCTATAGACACATCTGATAAGTCAAGACAGCCAAAATAACCATACACCTGGGCATTTTATTTTGAAATATGTTTTATTTTGTAAAGTATCTGGCTGCGCTGATGCCTTCCTTTATTTGTTTACCTACCTGGCTTGACATGTGACATTGTTTGCGGCTCTCGGAAGAAATAGAGGAGATGCTACGCCGCTCCTGATCGCAGCTGGTGTGAACTGACAGATTGGATAACACGGGCGCCGAAATGAAAATGTCTTCATGGTGCTTAACCGCACTGCTGGTTTTTGGGAAACTTGCCTTTACTAAAGCCGACTTTATCTGTATTATTGGCAGATTACAAAACAGTCACCTGAATCATTTTTGTAACAGTCCTATGGGGGTTGGAGGTCACAAGGATATCGTCATAGCAATAGGGTTACAAAACAAATTAAATTGCTTAATTTAGTTTGTCTTAAAGGAATAATTAAGTTAATGAGCTACCTTTTACATGAAAAAAGAATAGCATACCTAATTTTTTGGAGAAACAAGCTCAATACTGTTGGAGCTCTAATATCCTCACACATTTCTTTCCTTATCTATTCTCCCATCATGCATTTTTGTGTATTCCATCCTTCAGACAATGGGTACTCTAACACAAACACTCTCACACAAACGCACAAGCACACACACACACACACACACACACACACACACACACACACAGAAAAGCAGATCCACCCACTTTGTCCATCTGCAGGATGTTAAAATATCCTGACATATACTTCTCTCTCTCTCTCTCTCTCTCTCTCTCTCTCTCTCTCTCTCTCTCTCCTCTCTTTCTCGGGCTTTCTCTGTACTATTTTATAGAGCAGTAAGTGAAGTATTGTGAGAGGTGATACAAAAGCTTTCGTCTCCAGGGAGTGAGAGGCAGAAGAGAGAGTTTGTAAAATATTCTGCTTGCCGACTATATTCATCTCCCCCTCTTTTTCCAGCTCACTCTCCCTCTCTGACTCCTTCCAGGCTCCAAGAGAGGCCACTTCCTATACTTGGACACAAAGAATTTTCACTGTGTTAAATAATGCAGGTAGTCCACAATTCCTCCATCTCTCCTTTCTTTTGTTTTTTTCAGGCCATTTGAAACGCCAGCTCCACTCCAGCACATTAGCCGTGGCCCGTGAGTAACAAATGTGACACATTATTGAAAATACATTTCTGTTTTGCTCCCGTCTATTACAACACTGCAATAACCCAGTAGAGAGCCAACCGACAGGCATTATGCGAATGTGTTTGTGTTTCCTGCTCTAAACATTTGACACCATCGTGCTCATGTGCTTGGACAGTGATGTAATTTGCATTCCTGTTTGAGTTGCCATGGTGCCCAATATCAGACTATTAATGCTATGTTGAAATTGTTGCTATATGGGATCATACTTTACCCCAATTCTCCTAAATACGATTAAATGAAAATAATCCAGACACTTGAGGGAATATGAGTACATAGTATGTGCAAGTGGCAGGAGATTAAAAATAATATAAACCTTATCTGATATTGTTTCTTTAACATTACCGCTCTTCCTACATTGTTACATCCTGTGTCCCTTTTCTAATTGTATGAATAACCGGCCTGTCTTTGTATCCTATAGGTTAAATTGCTTGAAAGTGGAAATAATCTTAAACACAAATTATTAATCAATGGCTAAAGAGTCTCTCAAGCTGCCTGGTCATGTAAAACTGACGCTGTGATGCTATTAAAAGACACAGTCCAAAGAAATATGGAGACCCTTTATGCACTGTAAACAAAGTGGCCTAATAAAATCTGTACTTTCGGACAATGAAATCTAGGTTTTACACATAGACCAAAACCCCTCTGTGTATTGTAAATAATATAACAATATATATTTAAAATTATTTGGTAAGTAGTAAAGCAATACAAATTCAAATGGGGTGGAAAACAAAGTACAAAAACGCTAATACATAACATATTAATGTACAATAGACATTTAGTTTTATTTGCTCTTTGTGTCCTTGTTCATTGTTTAGAACTATAGAGGCAAATCAATATATTCAACTAATAAGCTATTGAGTTCATGTAGACATACTTTGATCTTTGTTAGCCTAATAAAAGTCAATGGGAGAAGATGCAACGGTATAAAATATGGGAAATATGAAAAGAGGGTTCATTTAGCTAAGTGTCGTCTGTCCAACATGTCATGAAGCTTTTGCAATTGTCATTTTTGTGTGTGAATACAATGTCATTGTGAAAAAAAGATCAAATACTAAAACACCTGAAACTGGATTAGTTATACAATATGGATTCAGCAGTTTTTTTGTAATAGTAGCTCATAGCTCACAGACCCCCCCTACCCCACACACACACACACATTGTTGTTTTCCAGTGTCATAGATAGCGTTGTCTATGACTGTATCTTTGTCTGCGTGTGTCAGTGTGTGTGTGTGCACATATGATGGCTGTCCACAGTGCATCTGCTTGACAGCTACATTAAAATTGCTCACTCCAGCAGCCCTCTGGAAAATGTTAATGAGGGGCAGTTAACATCAGTTCACCACCATCTGTACTCGACCGACCGTCACCATGGAGAGATAGATTAAAAGAAAAGGGTGGAGAGAGATTTACCAAGCAGGGTTAAGGACAAAGAAAAACCCACTGTATTGATGCAGCCTGGTCAATTGCATCTCTGTGTGCTTGTACAGTAATTATGTGTGTGTGTGTGTGTGTATGTGTGTGTGTGTGTGTGTGTGTGTGTGTGTGTGTGTGTGTGTGTGTGTTTGTTTCTGCACATGTGCATGTGTGCAAAAGCCTCACGGCTTTGTGACTGAAGTGTGCACTGGTGTGAAAAGCATTTACATCTACTCTGTGTGAAGGTGTGAAGCAGACAGACAGTCAGTCACATCTTGTCCAATTGCCCGTCCACCACTTTGGCTACTGTTGGTACGGTTATCTCTCTTACACACAGACACACACACACACACACACGCACACAAACACACGTACACATTGCTCGCTCTGTTGCCTCCCTGACCTTAGATTGCTGTGTGCTGCTGCTCACATCCAGAGAAGCATTGGACTGTATACAAACACACAAACGAATACTCTCACACACAATGATTTATAGCCTCCAACACAGTCAATAAGAGCCATGGCCAAGATGAAGGACTTGCTTGCGGGACACACACGCAAAGAAACAAGCAAACAGACACACACACACACACACTCTCTTGTCCATTAGCTAAGTGTACTGGAGTGAGCTGCCCAGCACATTGGCTCTCTTTATTCCATCCCTGTTTAATGCCATTGTTGCCTCTGCTGCCTCATGTAAAAAACTAAAAGTGTACATAAGCTGTGCACAACATACACAATGACGTGGATAGGTGTGGATTGCCATCAAACCACCATTGTGGGTACATCAAGCTTTAGCACTAGCTGCAATTTAGTCAGTAAACTCTATAAAATAAATGAATAAATACATTTTAACATTTAGAAATCATACTTCAAAAAATACTGTTCTAATACTGTATAATCAAGTACATATGGACGTTTTCTTTGTTTGCTAATAGAAAGGCAGTATGGGAAAATAAAAACAAATGGGCAAGTCAAAATTTCAGAGTAAGCTTTAATTTGTGTGTGATGCTACTTAACACATTTTAGCATGCTAAGACATAAAACTAAGATTGTGAGCATGATGATTAGAGGTTTGTTTATAGATGACTCTTGAAGATCTCAACATTGGGGGAGAATGGGAGGAAGTGAATTCCACAGCTTTTGAGGCAGCGATAAAAAGCCAGGTCCCCACAGTCCTAGATCTCAGGACAGACTGAAGTCTCAATCAGACAGTCTGTCAGTCAGACAATTGTGATTTCCATTGGATCAGAGTACTGTCACTTGGCAGCCTGTTCTGCCCATTGTCCCCACCCTTGTCACATGACCAATTCATGTTTCATTGATGACTATACATATATTCAGATATACAATACATTTAAAATGAAAACAAGTGAAACTAATAATGAATGTGATGTTTTATTTAGCATAATTACATTATGCACTATCCTATCCAATATTTCCTAAGTTTCTAAGCAGATTTTCAATGCTGTATTCTGATAAAATTAACCCTCTGTGCCACCCTATTTTTAAAAGTCCTGGAATTAGCCCCTGATTGGACCAATTGTGGTACCTTGGGGGACAACACAGCAGATGGGGGCAGAGGAAGAAGATTGATTGCTAACACAGACACTCAAAGATCTGTTGGACAAATATGAAGAAAACCATTGACCCCCGCCTATTGATTTAATCTGTGAATAAGAGTAGAATGGTGGTGTGAATGGTGTCAAAGACTAAGAACAAGGAGCAGGAAGACGGAGCAGTAAGATTCTGTACTGCAAGGCTTTTCAAGGTTTTTTAAATCAAGGACCCCTTACCTGAAAGAGAGATTGTGCAGGGACCCCATACTATGTATATTGTATACAATTCTGTTCCATATTACACTAGGCCTACAATAATGTATAGGGTGGCCTAAAGACTTTATAAATAACCTTTTTTGCATAGAATACTAAACTATTTAAATAGTTTTTCGCATTCCTTCTTTACCTATTGGCCAGTAAGCCAATCATCAGTGGGGTTTGCTAATAATATGTTGGATTCATGTTAAGACATTTTCATTTATGAAAAAAAGAACAATAATTGACCCTGCAGTGACTCTGTTGAAGAGCACTGCTGTACTGTGAAGAGCTCTGAAACCTGATCTTAACTACAATTTTCAAATGTTGTGATGGACAACAGTTGGTTATACACTACTTTTTTAAGGATTTATAGACAGAAAGGGAAGATCGGAGATTGGTGAGTAATTATTGAGGAGTGAAGGGATCTAGATTCTGTTTTTGTTTTTTAGGAGTGGCTGGACTACTGCGTGTTTGGAAGATTGGGAAACATGGCTGGTTTCCAGGGAGCTTTTGATAATTGAAAGAATGCTGGGGCCAATGGTGCCAATAACGTATTCAAAGAGTGTAGTTGGAATAATGTTGAGAGAACAGGTGGACAAAGAGATAATGTAATGAATGGTCCATGTAATAAAAAGAAATTATAACTGCAATGCTCATCCGTTGCATAGGAGATGGGAAGGCTATTTACAGATGGACTAATACTAGCTCTGAGGTCAAGTACTTTAAAGAAGTTTAGGAAGTCCTCACATTGAGAGACAGACACCTCTAAGCTGGGGGTGGGAGTGGAGAAGCTGACAGAGCTTAACACATTAAAAAATACCCTGGGGTTATGACAGGTTTTGTCTGGGTAAGACTGGTAAGGAACTGAGCCCTGCTAATTTTTTTATAGCAAGCTGGTATTTATCCAAGAGGACCTTCAGTTTTCAAAATGAGATTGGGCATTTATCCCAGTTCCACCTCCCTTCTGCAGACTCTCCTAATTTCTCTAATATTACTATTAGAAATGTCAATATGCTATAACTCAACACTGTCATTGTAAGCATGTGAGCATGCTAAAGGTAGCATTTAGCTCAAAGCACTACAGCACTGCTGGTATGGCTGTTAACTCCTGATCATTGCTGTCATTTATGCTTCTGCACAGGGGCGGATTTAGTCATTTTGAGGCCTAAGGCAAACACAAGCATGGGGCCCTCCACAACCCTTGTTCTCCTCCTTTTCAGTCGAGAAAGACGTGCTCTCTGTCTGACAGCTGTTTTGGCCAGAGTGCTGGATCATCTTCAATCATAACACAGTGATTAGGGTGACTGCTACTCACGGGGTCTCGTTGCTGAGCATTATGTGTGTCGCCATCTTCGTCATTGCCATAGTTATCATCATGGACAGTGAAAGCAGCAGTTCCGTAACCATCTCCATTCGAAGGATCCTGTAAGGTTGTCTTGTATGTAGCCCCCGCATCGCTAGAGCAACCTGGAGCTGACACTGCCGGTGGGTAGCTCCTCAGTGTTAGCATGGCTAGCATAAGCACCAGCTTCTTGCTGCTCTTTACTAACGTTAATGTTAGTGTTGTCAGTAGCCGTCATGAAAAAGGTTGTTAACTTTGGAAGTTTTGCTAAAAAAGTTCTGCTTTCTTCCCGCTTCTTCCTTTTTTCAGAACCACTTCGGAGGCTTCGCTTCATCTTTCAACTGTCTGTAGCCTCCAGCTTACAGCATGCTGAGCCGTTTGTTCACAAACACACACAGATGCGCAGTAGGATAATGGAATAGTCCAATGTAGTGGGGACTGGGGGGAGTTTCTCATCATGAAAACAATCGGATAGCACTTTAGCGTATCAGTGTTTAGAGATATAATTATATTGGTGAAAAGTAAGACAACAAATTGTAACCATAAGTTTATGAGGCATTTTACGGGGCCCTTGGTAGCTTGGGGCCTAAGGCAATTGCCTACCTTTGCTTAATGGTAAGTCCGCCTCTGCTTCTGCATACTATCCACGGCATGGCTACATCCATAGCTACATGGATTGAATGGCTTGAATGTAACGGACGTTCATTTATATCAAAAAGTTACCCAGTAAAGCTGTAAGGCTTAGAATGTCCCATTAAGATAGTCCTTATTTTCCCAGAACACCGACGTTTTCCTCTTTCCAGATATTTGCAGGGTTAAAAAAAAATTATACACAGGACAAAGACCCAAATCATTTTAAATAATATTAAAATTAATTCTTTAACAATTTTTTTTAACAATCCTTAAACATATAATCTTCTTACATCAGAATCAAAATTGGAATACTTTATTGATCCCCTCAGGGAAATGTTCTGTTACAGTTGCTTACAGTCAAAATCAAGGCAAAAATAAGAATAATTAAAAAAAAAAGACATGTTATGATAGAATTTCTGAGTGCCTTTACTTATTCTGATAGCCCCTTCATCTATATAAAGTACCTTGAAACTCAAAGTAAATTATTGTCTTTTCACCTTTCCTCTACCATGTTTTCTTTACCAGTCTACTTGTCTCTTTTGTCTCTCTTCTCTTGTCTTGTATCACCTCTTCTTCCCACCGCTCCTTGCTGACTTTTGTTTGCCTAATAAAAAGCAGTGTATCTTAGCTTGGAAATAAAATCAACTCTTTTTTTTAGCGCGAAACAAGCTGTGCTCTCACATAAAACAACGGTCAATTAGAGTTAAGATGCTGAGCCTCTTCCTGGGCCATAAAACATGGATAACAATGAGCAAATTGAAAACAAGAGGCAGATACACATTCACTACTCATCTGCCCTTGTTGGCCTTGTTAAGGGGCGTGTTGAGAACTTTTAATAGGATTTGTTTGGTTTGCATTGGAGATGGTCTGGTACCATTTTTTGCTTCCGGAATACCTGAACTTGCGAATCGGCCACTACCCAGTACCGATTAGACCAGTATTTCATTAATTTTATTATGTTGTGGAAGTGTATGGAAGTGATATTATTCTTTGTTGTCAGGTTAAAGTCTTTGTGAAACATGAACAAACAATGAATGCCATATAACGTTCTTTTACTATCCAGTTTTAAAGTCAGTCAGTATGGAGAAAAACATAAATAAACTACTTTAAAGTAGATTTTTTTCCTGGGCTAAATTACATAGTATCAGATTGGTGCATAAACTCCAGTACTTTTAGTACTAGCATAGTTTTGGTATTGGAATATCTCCGACACTCCATTGTTCAGACCTCTCAATAATCCGAAAAATTTGGTCCCACAGCTCCACTAGTTTGAGTTTGTTACAAAAAAAATAAACCCTCCGCTCCAACATCCCGTTGTTCCGCCCATATAGGCTTTTGGGGATCATCGCCCATAAATTTACGTAACTCCATTTGTTCAGGTCCTATTCCCTGACCAATCGGCCATCCTAACCTCAACCACTCAAGGACAAATGCCTTTCTTCAACCCAGTAGCGGAATGAATCGGGAGAGTTGGGACCTCCTGGTGGGCCCGTAGTGTTCGGAGGCCGGTCTGATAATTGTGCTGCCCCTGGAACAGTGGAGCGAGAAATGGGCAGTCCCCATTGAAACATCTCTGGTTTGCATTGTGGTGGTCACTTAAAATGGTGCCCATAGTAACGGGCATGTTGATGGGGCTTTCAGGAGAAGGTCTTCTATTTCACTGCTACTGTAAGTAGTAGTTAATAGGCGGACTGCAGTCCCAAACGCCAAACTATCCAGACCATCCAAACTAATACATTTTTGAGAATTATTGAATTCTGATGGAGCATTTGTTTCTTAAACGGCACAGCTTATCTAGTGAGTCAGAGAAAAGTACTTTGACTTCACAAAGTTTATTATAATGTAATAATAATGTTTAGAGAACATGTCCAGAACAGCATAATCTGTAATCTGCATTACGTTTCAATTCAATATATAGAAGTAGCCCAGCAGAAACAACATTTACAGTATATGTTGTCAACAACTGACTCTCAAATCAAACACAGAAAGTACATTTCAATAATATTTCTACAATATTACGTGTATCGTCAGTTTTGAATTCTCATTGAATCCGATGGATTATAAATATGAACTTTTAAAAACAAATCAATGTTTTTTTCTTATTTAAAGTCAAATAAGCACCTCATTTTAAAATAAAATACATAACAGAGCTTCTAAAAAATGGGCATTCTAAAATAAGTGATTAATTTTAAGTGAAATAAAAAGTGTAGCTTGTAGCTTAAATTGTATTCCTTATTTATAATCTCTCCAGTTCAATGCGAAAACTGACAATGAAATCCTGAAGCAGAACAAGGTAGAGCTCTCCTCTCACTGAACAAGAGAAAGTGTAGGAGTCCGATATAAAGACAAAGAGAAAAGGCGGTGTTAAAGCCATTCATGTGTTGAGATTGTTTATTACGTTATATGGTATTATATGGTTGGATAACGGTTGGATCTGGGGCTTTCGTCCAGTAATGGGAACTTGCCATTATCGGTCTGAGGTTTGTGCCACCCATGACCCAGACCGTAGCTTTGAAATATCAGCCTAGTCTCACATTGCCAGACCTATCTCTACATCACTGGAGCATGGTCTGGCTACACCGCTTATAAATTCTGGGATAGGGGACATTCTGTCTTGTTTATGTTTCTTTAAACCCTGGGCAGCGTGAAGCCCCAAATGTAGCAACGGTGTGCTAGCACAATAGACAGCGGAGATAGCGGAATACGCTGAATGTCAATTTTTCTCAGTTTAGTCTTGAACGTATAATTTTCTCAAAACTATAGCTAGTATAGCAGGTTATTTAGAAGAATCAGTCTTCTCATCACTTGGGTGCTCCCATTGTGCCACCCCCCTGTCTTCAAAACTAATACCCACTGCACAGTGGTTTCTAGCCTAAAGATAGTGACCTCGCAAAAAACCTGATGAGTTTTCAGATGTTTAACAATATTTATGTAAAAACAAATTGATTACGCTTTATAATAAGGGTACGTGAATTGTCATGAATTCACGTATGACTTGATCAATTACAAATCATGAATTACCGGTTATGCATGTAATACTTTTAAACTATCAATAACGTATACAGATTAGTAGTATTTAATGGATGACATAATGCAGGAACAGTATGTTAATTAATGCATCAATTAAGGTATTTCCACCATCATGATTTCTGATTAATTTATAATGTTCATGTCTTCTTAATTTGTAAATCTATAGTTAACGTGACAGGCTAAAAAAACACTGAATTATAGTGTTGTTATCATGATTAACTAAACCTTACTTCTTCATAACTCAATCATTTGTGTGCCCCTTTAAATAAAGTGCTGACCAGATATGGCCAGATATGATTAATGGTGTCATGACATTAAATGTCATAAGAATTAAAGGAGTGGATTGGCAAAATGATACTAAGGTCACTACATTTACACAAAATACAGTATACTGCGAATGGATTTCTATAGTTGCTTTATTCATATTAATGAGGCACTTAAACAGTTATGCCTGAGAATAACGCCTACCCAAGTAGGATATTAGTAGACCAAGATATGTTCTCAGTGGAACATTTTACATTTTTAAATGTTTACTAAATTTGTGTAACCTTGTTGGCCTATTCTTAGATTAAATAGTTTTTAATTTGGCAAAAAAAAAGACAATTTTTTGGGTAATAGTCAACGTAAGGTATTGAACAAGTCTCTTGGTACCGAAAGTACTATTGACAACTGTAAAAAAAACTTCAAACGACCTCGTCACAATCCAAGAGAATTTTGAACCGCTGGCCTCTAGAATGTCCCTCTACTTATTGGAATGAGAGATTTCAGGCTACTGAAAGAGTAATAATAGTAACAGTGATATACTTACAGTAGAAATAGTGGTAGATTGTTCAGCTTCACTTGAGATAATACCTTAAGGTAATTTTGTTAGTGATGTAATGTGATTGGACAAGGACTGGGATTCTCATGTGACACAGTTAGAAACAGTCAGCAGAGACAAACTGGTGCAATGTGTGTGTCTGTGTGTGTGTGTGACGGGCCACTAATGATTATAAAGAGGACTTTGTCAGCGTACCACAGAGTGGATCAGGTTCTCTTCCTCTTAAGCCGGACGGTGATGACTTGTCGTGAGTAGCCTGACCTGCAGCTTACCCCCCCTCCCAGTCAAACTGGCTTAACTGGAGAGGCTCACGGGAAAAGACTGTTGGATAAACGTACAGCAACTTCTCCAGCTTCTCATTCTGCAGGTCAGCTCTGCTCACTGCTGTTTCCTAATGCTTGTTCACTTAGATCTATGTTTGGCTGCATGTTTTATTTATTCAGGGACTTCAGTTTTGAGTTCTGCATGATACTAGCTTATCATTAGAATAATCATATTTAGACAATCTAATTGAGTTATTTGAAGTGTCCTGCACCCCATTGTGTCCAGCATGCATAGATTTACATGATTTACACAGGGTAACTTTGCAGTTTAATAACAGCAATCCTTGGTTCAATACAGACACCAACCATCAACCACACAACAGCCACAAATTTGATTTTAAAATGAATTACTAGAGTAGATATACTCTGCTGCTCGTTATGTTTGTCTTAAATGGATCCGCAATGAAATTACAATAAAAAGGGAAAAGGGAGCATCTGATAAGAGATTTATTGTGATAGTATTTTGCCAACCAGGCACCAGATCCAAATTGGAAGCAGCTATTATCTAGGTATCTAAAGAAGTATTTCAAATGTATTTGTATTTCAGTAGCATTTTAAGCATTTCTATATAAAAATATACAACTACTACATTTGAAGCCTAAACGCTTCATCTCCTTGAGAGACTTGAAAGTGAAAAGTTTTAGATGAAATGTCATGGACAGTCCGAAAAGGGTCCATCCTCTGGCTAGTTACATTTTGTCAACAAATCTAATGTCAACAAATCCCAGTAAAGGACCAAAAACAAAACTAAAAAACATAAAATGGACAGAAAGGTCATTCCCATTCAAATCAACGTAGCAGAATGATCAGAGCGGCAGCCATTTGAAGGTGCATCGTTGCCATGGCAACATTCAAACCTCCATAAAAACGTCATTATAAACCGACAAATCGTGGAGGCGGAAAAACAAGCAGTGGAGTAGTTTCATTGCGAGGCAGAGAGCCAGCCGATAAAAGAGTCATAGTAATCAACTTGCATCCACACGGCAAGCTAGCTAACGAATCAGTTGCTGGTTGGCTGGTTCCGCTGTGCCTTTATGCTGCATTGGTTTCAGAAAGTGAGCCAAACACTGGGCTGGGACTTATTTTCCTGCAAGATCCTCTTTGGCTGGGTCTAACTGTCCCTCTTCCCTACTCCCCGCTGTTCTGGAGAACGTCTCAGAAGCTGCGAAACCTTTTAGGGCCCCACTGATGCGTGTTGTGACTGCGCACCTAACAACAATTGGCATTTTGTTTTCTACTAATCATCAGACCATGGCAAACTGTTCAATGTCCTTCACATCCTTTTTATTTATATGACCGAAACCCACAATGGGTTGGTCCTTCTCTTATAATACTTTCTGACTTCCCTACCCTGTCTGTGGCGTTCTGTCCCAGGACCATGTTGGTTTCTACTACAGATCTCTGAAATTTGGTAAAAGATTGGACAAAGGAAAGAAAGTTATGGTCCAGGCCTTTTCACTATTTCATTTATTTTTTGTTTTTTAACATATCTCTCTCACCCAGATTGTTCGTTACGTTTTCCGCCACACGCCATACCACACCGGGCGCGTCTCAGAAGCGGAGCGTCTTGCCTGCCCGACTTGCAGATTAGGTATATTTAGCCTATCTTAAGTGTACTGGAGAGCTGATTAGGCACGTTTCTAGGACGGACCGTGACGCGGGTGGTGGAATGTTAAACATTGTGGTGCCTCCGGAACACAACACAGATGCGCCCTGTGGAAAATAGGAGTTACACACACTCAGACTACTGGCTGATACTCTTGCTTACAGTTTGAGTCTCGGCTTGTTGAGTAAAATGACAGTGGGTGAAACTAACCACTGCCTCAGTTGGCTAAATTTCATATGTGAATGTCAAAAAACAACTTGTGATTCAAACACCTCAGTGATTATTTTAATTTATATTATTCATGAACATGTGTTAAGATTAAGGTTTTTGTTTATATTGCATTGCAAGAGGCACTAGGCGTCATAATACCAGGTAACTCTTTCTTACTGCTTGACTTCATCAGCTTCACTCAATGATCAGAAAAACACCTATTGGTTGGGTTAGTTTGACACATTTAAGGGTATAGATAAGATACATGTATATGTATGGGACAGGTATACAGTAAAAGTTTGCACTTGGTTTAGTTTTTAGTAAAAGTGTGGCAAATATGTGTATTTATATGGAAATGTTGAAAATTTGGCTCACTAGTTGGTACATTTATCTTCAGTGGGTTTGAGCAGGCCCTGGACTCATCTGATGAAGTAAAATATAAAAAGCCAAGACCATGACCAAATCCAATTTTAGTCCACCGAAAGTGAAAACTCTGCACTAAAGTAGAACATGGACATATTCAATTGTATCAGAGAGAGAGACTGATTTGCTGTATCTCAGAGAGTGTGTCTACCGCTGACTCTGCCTTTTCCAGCGGCTGGGTTATCTGCAAGGGGTAATGAATGGAGTCCGATGGAGTTAAGTTGAGATGAATGGAGAAGAGTTCTGGATTCAGCACACAGGCCTTATCATTACTGGAGTATGAAGGTGGCTATTAAACAATACCTACAACATACCGTGTAGAGGACGGGACCTTTATTCAACAGTAAGACTGCTCTTCCTTAAATAGAGTCTCAAAGAAAACCCACTTATTCACACCGACGTTTTCTATTGGTGTTAATATTAATCCTTGATTGTGTCACTTTTTATTTCACATATGGGTCAAGTGAACCGAGGGAACAAAGTAAATGGTTATGTTGAATGTTGTAGTAGTTTTATTGTGGATGCTTCATTTTCAGGAAAGAATAGCCATATTTCTGTTCAAAATTCTTTGGCAGCTCATTTTTGATGGATGTGATGGATTTGTTGCAGTTTTATTTACTGTAGGCACCATACACTTTGTCATTGCGTTTTCTGAATAGTTTTCTGAAATATGACAGAAGAAGGAAAGAAAGGAACGAAAAAGGGTTTTCTGCCCAAAATGCATCCATTTAAGCAAAATTCGGAATACAGGAATGATTCTACAACTGCTTGGCCCAATTTCCACCGTAAATGTTTTCAGAAACTAATTTCTTTAAAGCTTAAATGCCTGGGTGTTTTGGCAAACACCGAGCACTTAGCCATCCGCCACTTATCAAGCCACATACAGTAGATTATCTAATGCTGTTTTACAGTTTCTCTGATACGCTTTCTGCTGTATTTACTATTTTTGTCTGTATCAGTAAATATGATCAAGCCGTTAAATTCAATTTCAGTTAAATTCTGTTTTATTTATAGTATCAAATTGTAACACGAGTTCACTCTTCTCAAAACACTTTACAGATAGCGTAGGTCTAGGCCACACTTTATAATCCCCCAAGAGCATGCTCCACAGTTGTGTGGAAAAACTTCCTTTTTGGGCAGAAATGGACAGACCCAGGCTCTTGGTGGGCTGCCATTTGCTGCTGTCAGTTGGGACACAGATATGCATTCACATATACAGATATAGAGAATTATGATTCATAATAATTATAGCAGTTGGTATGAAGAACGGTGGCAATTATCCAACAAAGACAATGGAACTATGACTAGAAATAATAGTTGTAGCAGTTCAGGGCGTAGCAGGGTGTTGTGGGGCATAGTAGGGCATAGCAGTGCGTTTACATACGGGGGTTCCCATGTACCATCTCCCCCTGCCACCCTGCCAAGATCTCTTGCTACCCCTTTGCCACCCCATGTGAAATTTTCTAGATCCGCCACTGATTTAATCAGTAGGCATCATGCATGTGTCTGCCCCACTGACCTGTTTCTACCAGAAATGTATTTAATAACACAATAAAGATGCCTTAAAAATGCTATTTGTTTGCCAAAAAATAATATCGGTCAAAAGGATAAAAGTACATTTCCAGTTTGTGAGGGTTAGGCACTCTTCACTCATGCATATACACTCCATTTTTTTTATCTAACACTACTCTTCACTGTATGAGTTTTTTAACATTAATGTGAGTTCCCCCAGCCTGCCTATGGTCCCCCAGTGGCTAGAAATGGCGTAAAGGTGTAAACCGCTCCCTGGGTGTCCTGCTCTGCCTTTGAGAAAATGAAAGCTCAGATGGGCCGATCTGTAATCTTGCCCCTTGTGAGGTCATAAGGCACGTCCAGAGAATTTGGCCCCCCATGAGAGAGAGACATAATGGCTTTCAAACTAGCAAAGTGGCAGTTGGTCAAGGCCACACCCCCAGCCTCCACCTTGCTCCCCCCTACTCAAAAGATACAGACTCAGAAATGGCACATCCTAAGGAAAGCTCATTGTGGGTCTGTCTCTAGTGGCTGTAATTCTGCACCAAGGCTCAATTTTTGGTAAAAGACTTCAGATATGGTATTAGGGGACCACTAAGGTTTATATAAAAGCATCCAAAGAGCATCATGGGACCTTTAAAATCATTCTTAGTGCAGCATCCTGAAAATCTTTACAGAGGGACCAGGCTTTCATCTGACAAGAGCTAGTGCAATCAATTAGCAGTGTGGAACAATCAGCAAAGCATACTCAGAGCACTGTCCTGGAACAGTCGTTTCTGATAATTAGTAGACTGTCCTCCCACTGTTATGATGAATAACTATGACGTTTCTGGAAAAGAAAGTCTCTAATACTTCCAGTGGGATCAGCAACACTTCAAAGGAAACCGAAGACTGCGTTTACGAGACATAAAGAGGGAGAGAGTTGTAGGTGGAGAGGAATGGAGGAGAGATAGGGAAATATATAGTGAGGGAGGTAGGATGTTCAGTGTGTGGCTCATTAACTCAGTAGATGTAATCAGGGGGATGGAGTGAGACATTTGGCCATCGATTAATGAGCAGTATGGGTAGTACGGTGGGGAGGCCATACTGTACGTGCACTGACTGAACTCCCGTGTCAGCTCGGATGTAGCACTCTCTGGATGATTATGTATACATATACCTGTACAGATGCTAAAGAGATTACATTTGAAATTGTGATATGTGGGGGTTCTGATAGCAATTTCAGTTTAAAAGTCATCATCCTTATGGTTTCAACATGCATGTTTTATTAACCCCATGCAAGGGTGGGGGTGGTGGTGGTGCTGCTGTGTCTTATAATGCAAGATATTGTGATCAAAATCATGGATTGTCACCAACTCCCACTGTAAATTTAACGGAAAAAGCAGAGTTTGGAAGCAGAGTACTGCTGGGAGAGAGCCCTTTCCCAGGAAAAAAAATGAATAAAGATTTAAGTAAATTGTTTTGAAAAAAATGCAGTTTATATTTAGTCTTCCACGTTAAACATAAGAGCAGCAGGAGGGAAATATGCATTACTGGGAAAATACTGTAAACTCAAACTGTATACAATATTTGCCAAATATACAAAGATGAGCATAGACGGCATGCAAAATGACAGCAAGATGATAAAAACTAAAGCACGTGGTGCATTTGTATAGTACAGCATGCATCTCCACCACAGAGCAGCCATATGGGACACATTATGAGCCCACCGTGTGGTGTCGTCAAACTGACAGGACCCAGTGATTTAACTCTGCTGGAAGTGGATGGATCCATGCTTACTTTCAAAGTCATCTGTCTCCCGGCTCTGTGAGAGTCTAAAAGCTCCGAGGGACACAGTACAGCATGTTGGTCATTCAAGTGCCTGTCAATTACTGCTTTTAATTTCCCTTCCACTACTGGTCTGTCTCCATTAGCTGTGGCATTTTTCAGAGATATGGATCCACATTTCCAGTCATCACCAGAGTCCCTGTCTGCTGCAGAGGTTTTGGTGAAATTCTGGGTGTTTGCATATCAAGGTGGAGACAAACTGTGAGGGCTTGAAATTTTATCCAAACTGTGTACCAATTTCATTTAGCTTTTAAAAGCTTATTGTTCCTCAGGCACATCTGTGGCTTCAAACCATTTGTTTTGATGAATGAAGTTATTGATTAAGGAAGTCATTTTCCTGTACTGTCTGTGTTGTCTATTATATTTAATTAGTCTGAATCACCTGGGCTTTTATACTTTGCACTTTGCTATTTTAGACATTTAAGCCCAAACGGATGAAGCATTTATGACTATTTCAATTCGGATTTGGGTACAGCCCTAAAGCATCACAGTTACTGTGACACAGACAGGGGTCTAGATTACCAACTGGGCAAGGCGGTCAACTGCCAGGCTTCAGACCTTCAAAGCCTGATGTGCTTCATATTTAATGTCTTAAAGGGGAACTATGCAGGATTTTTTTTTAGCTTAATTTACCTTAACTGAACAGCTTCAGAGTCATTGGAATGGTTGTATGACTCGCAAGAAGCGCCAGGAAGTGTCACGTGACATCAGGTCTTGTGATGTAACGAATTGCACTGCATACATAATTACGCCCATTCAGTAACCGGCTAACAAGGTAGCGATGGAGTTTTTTACACTATTGTCATGGCTGAGCTGGCAAAAAAGAAGCAGAAAGCTAGGAAAGTATTGTCGAAAGAACAGCGAAAGAGGAAACGGCAGATTGACCGAGCGAGGAGTGAAACATAGGAGCTGCCAAATATCTATTCCGAAGCTGTTGGGGGAGGTCCATAGAGAAACCTGCGAGCAAAAAGGGAGAAAACAGCAACAAAATGGTCAAAACTGCATAGCAGCCCTTTAATGGTTACATGATTTATCACCTCTTAGCTTGGGAAATGAGTTCAAGTTAACATTACCAAAGTGCACTCTTATTGTCAAGATAGGGCCTACTTTGGGTTACTTGAAAAATGAACACAAATAGCATGTGGAGTTACCCAAGGGTCCATCCTCGGGCTCAAAATCTACATGCATCCACAAGCTGAAATGTACAAAACTAAATATCTATAATTTCTAGATCAAAAACAGATTTGCATAGCAACATTGATATGTGACTATGTTGCCATATATACACTTACTATGTGCATTGATCAAATCAGTGATTGATTGTGCCCCTAGTTGAACATAAACAATGGTGCCAAGGAAGACAGTGGTCATCCACATTTTGACATCCACATTAAGACAATTTCAAAATCAGTCTACTGTTACAGCAAGAATTAAAGAACCTAAGCAAGACTCTTAAGGGTTTAATCAGGATTTGTGTTTAATCAAATTAGCGGAGACATAGGGTTGATTTTCTGGTAGTTAATCTTGCCATGACCCAACACACTGATGTTAAACCCAACCCTATTTCTGCAGTCCTCTGACAACTTTGACTCCCCTTTCATTTTTTTTTTTTAAACTTCACTTATGGTTAATCTCATAACAATATTTTTCCCTGACACTAAACACTCCATTGACATTTTAATTTTTTCTGCCCTCCAAAGTACTGTACAAAGTTTACTACAGTACAGTAGGTCACAGCACAGTCAAAGAAAAGGTTGCAACCGAATAATAATGACGAATAAACAGTAATTCCAGATAATTGATTGGAAGGTGCTAGGTGAAGGAATAAGAAAAACATAGGCACATATTTTTCTATGACTTTTCATCATTCTTCTTTAGCATTTCTGAAATGTCATGTCATGATTTTTGAAAAAAAAAGTTAAATGCAATCATAAAGAATGAGAGAAAAGATTCCTTCCCAGTGGCTCGCTCTGGTTTGCTGGGACACTAAGTTTAGTTATATTGTGCACGTGCGGGCTCCCACACACACACACTCACACACACACACACACACACACACACACACATGCACAAGAACAACATTACAAATGTCTAAACACATGCAGTCATACACAGAAAACTATCACTTTAGGTTTAGTCAGGCAGTAAGAGACTGCCATTTTTTTACTGCTTCCTGTTAGAGTACATGTATATCAGAAAGGCCTTTTTCTCCTGTACTCTCTTTCTCTCTCGCCTCTTGATTTACCCTCAGGCTGATTTGGCAGTGGAGTGACCAAATCTGTCCAATTAGGAGTCATGCATAAAATGTTTGGGCCTCTTCTGACATTGCAATTTTCCACGCAAACAGGAAAGGAGACAAGTACAAGAAAGGATTATGGTTTCTTATTTGGCTTGTCAACATGGAGTATGGATAATATATGTGTGTGTGTGTGTGTGTG
>NC_045741.1:26236734-26242248 GCF_008692095.1 Etheostoma spectabile
TGTGTGTGTGTGTGTGTGTGTTGCTGCGTTGGTGGTTTGGTGGCAGTGGTCCACTCATTTTTTAATCTCTGTCAGGCACCGTGGTCACGCACAATCTATTCTGTTCTGTGCCCGATGACACACTTGCACACATGTAGGCAAACAGTCACACACTCACACCCATCATATCTCATCCGCTCAGCACCATGCCATTTGGTGAGTGGTCACAGAGTGTAGACACAGGAGACAGCCAACTGTGTCCCTCATGTTTGGGCGTCACAGTCACTGCCTTCTTGTGCAACTACTGCTTACAAACTGCTGATAGGCACAAACAACAGGTGATGGGGTATCTACACACAGCTGCTACTGATTCTTTGAATGCAGACAGAAATTTAATGACATTTCCCTAAGGCAAGGAGTAACCAAATGTTGTCATGTGCCGGAGCTAAGCACTCACCCTAATGCAGCATGCTAACAATTAATTATACATGATGAGTGACAGTAGTGAGTACATAGTTGCAGACCAAATAAACTAAATAAACACACTTAGTCTGTTGTATAAATTAGTTGAATAACTGATATTCTGTTCCTGTAAAGTCAACATCAAGCAAAGCAGGCTACACGTTTGCTCTTTTTATGTTTTATATCAGTTATCAATTAAACATCTTTTGGGATTAAGGTTGTTGAACAATGCAAGCAATTTGAAGACATCTCCTTGTGCTGTGGTAATTGCAATGGGTATTTCCTGGCATTTTATAGACCAACGATTAATCGGGGGGAAAAGAAAATATTAAAAGAAATTAGTTAGTTGCAGCCCTCGAGCCTACGTGTTTTTATCAGCTGTTGCATCACAAGTGCACACAAAGGACATTGCAGTTATGATTTTAGGTGCCTATTATCCCCCGCTATCAAGTCATGTGTATTTAATTTGCCTTTAAAGCATTTACTATAAAATACCTGAACATCTAACTTGTTTTCATATAGTCGCACAGTTGATGTAATCAGCAATCTGTGGCGTCACAATCCTGCTTAGCAACTCTTTCATTCTTTCGTTTTAGTCATTAAAGTTTAAGGGCATAACTGATATTAATGAACATTACATTCATGCCATTGCCAAATAAGTTGATACAAGCTAATTAATACTATCAGCTCCATTCAACTCTCTCGGCATTTCTCCATATCTTCAGGGGATTGTGTCGTCCTCTTCTGAAGAGTCCATCATGTGTTTTTAATCCTCCGTGTCCTCCTTGGCTACACAAATTTGTATGTATTGAACCTCCGATGGCAACTACATCATATCCGTTTCTAGCAGAACAGACCGAAAGCAGAAAATGCTGAAAATCCATGTTATGTACTTCTTTACAAATGAAATAAATGTCCTGACTGACATGTGACTACATTTTTCTTGGAAAACAATTGGTTTTTAGAAATGTATCATGATCTACTGTCTCTAGAAGAAGAAGGAAAAGAAAATGACATCACTCAATACTATCGCAACGCAATAAATGAAAAATCGAATCGGAACCCGTGTATCGTGAACAAATTAAGTTGGGACAAAGACATATTCTCCCAGCCTTAATTGGCATCAGTCTCAGTAATGTCAAGCCTCATTGAGCTGCTGCACTGCTGTTGTTTAATGTGGTAGACGTCACAAACCGCAGTTGGCCTCAGTTATCTTAGGGTGCTGCAAAAGCCTAAATCGTTGATATCTTGAGTCCTGTACAAATAAATAAAAAA
Organism: Etheostoma spectabile; assembly: GCF_008692095.1. Lineage (NCBI taxonomy): Eukaryota > Metazoa > Chordata > Actinopteri > Perciformes > Percidae > Etheostoma > Etheostoma spectabile. The sequence continues at coordinate 26,238,451 of NC_045741.1, forward strand.
ATCTGTATGGCAAGACACAACTAGGCATACGTATAAACATGGGCGTTTGGGAATTTAGGTAAACTGACACTTACAATAGTGTGTATTGCGTGGTCGAAAGGGATTTAGGAGATGTGTATATTGGTATTCATTTGAGTGCTGCATTTATAATACTATAAATAATAGGCAATATTAGAAAATAGATAAGTATTTAGCAAACTATTACCCCAAGTATTCACCAATCTGACATCTACTTTATCATAACAAATGAATATTGCTTAGGTTGTACTCCTTCATTGTAAAGTAATTTATCATTAAAGATGTAATAATATGTAGACTGGGAACAGATACACAGACTTACCAATTCACTGTTAATTGTTTGTGTTAAATGCTCCAAGGCTGTAAATCACAAGAAAACAATCCTATTAAGCACGGGCCAAATGAAAAACAATTTGTTTGGATATTCACCTTTAAAATGCTGATAATGACTCTGAAATGATTAATGCTTGCAATTTAGCTGCTGTGCCGAACAGAACGGCTCGATGCTCCACAGGGAATGAGAACTGAGGGAGTGAAAGAAAAAAATAAATAAGTGAAGTGAAATGGCTTTAAATTGGAAATTTCCAATGAAAGGTGAGAACTGAAAGCAATTAACGGAATCAGAGGACAGTCTCTGTGGCTTCTTGAACTCTGATTAAATGTTCTGATTGCCAGAGAAATCACTCCCTAAGAGGGAGATCCATAGCTGCCTGTACTCTAAAGTGGTCTATTGGTAAATCCATAATGCGCAAAGACAGAGGTGTTTTTAGACAAACGCTCTTAAGGACATGTTAAACATCAAAGGGTAGTATTTCACAGATGCTACAAGCTGCTAAACGGCTTCCAGGTGGATCCTCAACAACTCCAGGCTGATGGGTAGCAGGCTTTTTTTTAGCCAGCAGTGACTCTACACAGGCATAATGCTAAGGTTACACCTCCAAGACAGCAATGCATCTATCCGTCCAATTGTCTGTCTGTCTCTTTCAGGCCATCACAGTTGCAGGAGCTGGCGTCCCCTGGGTCTTCCACCTGAATGCGTCCTTGAGTTAACAGCGAATACAGGCTGATGAAAATTTCATGACCGAGCAAAAGTAGGAAATGGACAGTGGTGTGGTTTTAGTGACCAGGGATAGACATGATGGAGGGAGGAATGGGGAGAAAGAGGCGTGAAAGACTTGCCTGAAGAAAGACACACTGTGTATATACAGCAGAAAAGACCAATTAAACATAATTTATTTTCTTTCTCCAAGCAAGTAAGCTTTGAACCTTTCTTGTACATTCCCAATTGGTTTCACTGCATCTACTGGCTGAGCTACAGTCCAGTATACTCACCACAGGATTATGATGCAACGCTTGCTTTCATATCTGTTAAAATTCATTGAGAGCAACAGGAAAGGCTTCTTTAAAAAAAGCCTTATTAGCCCTATTTTTTTTGCTGTTAAGCCCTTAACTCATTTTCAGGGACTCACTTCAGTTGTGTAATGTACAAGCTGGACTGTGGTCTGTTGTTTCATGTGCTTTACCTATTTGTAGCATTGTATGTGTTTTTCTTCATTTGTTTGCTGAGCTCTCTGAACTACCATAGTGCAGCCATGTTAAAGGCCACAAAATGTGTTTAAGGCTACCACCGCTGTTACATTCTGATCCTTTTTGCAACATCGAACATGGTTACGTAAAGAAACAAGAATGTGAAGGTTCTCACACTATAAACCAGCCATTCGAAGACATCAGAGGAAATGAATGGCCTTCCTGTGACTTAAATATTGTGTTGCCTCCGGCGTGAATGCACAGCAAGATGAGTGGCATTTCCATTCCATTTCCATCTCAAAACAGAAAAAGGTTTGGGGCCATAGCGTTTGCTGGCCATGCCACTACTTTTGTTTGTTTGCGTAATTTAAACAAATACTACAGTCTAATAATTTGAGTTGAACTCGGCACAGATTTGAAATATGCATCCCACTTCCAACTAAAGGCCTTTCCTTACTTTCCCCACTACAACATTGACATTTCCGTTTTGTTGGCTATGTGGACTCGATGTTGACCTTTTCGGCAGACTACCACTGCTGATGGAATGGCTTTGGCTGTCATGGCTCCCATTAACCCATAGTCCCTGGCTACATGGGGCCATGGCTCTGTTATGTCAAGATAAAGTAAAAGATCATTCAAAGGCTTGCACAGACCCTGCTCTACTTTTAATCAAAAAAGCGTGCATGGTTCAAACAGTGAGCGCGGACTTGCATGCAGGAGATAGAGGATGGAGAAAGAAGAATGAAAGGAGGTTACTGCAAGTGGCATGAATGAGGGCAGTTAGGAAGAAGAGTGAAAGCATCTTGGCCGCTATGTTAATATGCTCAGTGGAGCGTTTATGAAAGGAAGAGATGGAGTATAAGTCTTTGACATTTTCATTAATTTGTTGTCAGGTAGATCCTCTCCCCACCGCTGAGCTTGACATATAAGGCTGTTTTTTCACACATTTCAGATGAATTGCTCAACATAGAACAGCAGGGCTTGACTACATGAAGAAATAGGGTGTGAATGGGCGCAGAACTAGCGTGAAATAGATATGGATTACTATATCATTTGCTAAAACCTTGCATTACCATGTAATCTCATTATTTTAAAGCAATTGAAATTGCTGCTCACTTGGTGTGTAATTATTATGTGAACTGAAAATAATCTGTCCTGTGCAAAAACTGGATGTGGATATGATATTTAAAGCCTTACTGTGTTTTAATGTAATTTCCCCTCAGTCTACATAACATTGATCAACTTTGAATGTGGTCTTGGTTAAGTTTGCAAGTTAAATCAAGTAAAAGATTTTGCATTGATTCTGTATTATATAAATGGTACTAATGGTAGTTTTTTTTGTGGTTCCATGGTATTATTTAAAGGGTAGTAGGGAGATAATTAATTTAGTTTATTAATTCATGTTATTTTTTAATTTTTTTTAATGTGATGTGACAAACAGATTTGAAGACCGCTTTCAGTAGAGTAGTAATTTTACTCTGGCCTTTCATGATAATGCACTGTCTAGTTAGGGCACTTTAAAACCTGCCTCGTTTGGTTCAGTTGAATCGCACTGGAGCTCGTTGGCCACACTCATGTCGTTTGTTTTGGCAGGTATGAGTGCGGCACTCGCACCATAGGTGCGCAGCAAAAACCGGACTAAAAAAGCTTACCGAGACCACCTCATCAAGCAGGTCTCTGTGCTTTCAATGGAACTCTGGAGCGGTTTGTTTGTGGCGAGAACGTGATCCAAACGTGAACCGCAACAACAACTATACTCTGCAAGTCTGAGCTGATGGCTTTTTGTTACATCATATTTCTTTAAATAGATTTATTCGGGGTAGTGCAATGTCTTTTTTCTTAAAATCTAAATATGATTTGTATTTTTGAAACATGTATTGTGAAGTATTGTCTGTGTGAGGTGTGTGTGTAATATGATTTCGTAAATTGTCACACGAGAATGTAGGAAATGGAGTGAGGGGACAATGGAGCAAAAGATTGGTAGGAGAATTGGTGCAGCGGGGGTAGTATTACGTTCAATTTATCGCACCGTTTAGATGAAAAGAGAGCTGAGCCAGAAGGCAAAGTTCTTGATCTGCCGGTCAGTTTTCATTCTTACCCTCACCTCTGGTCATGAAGGCTGGATCATGACCGAAAGAACGAGATCCAGGGTATAAGCGGCCGAAATGGGTTTCCTCAGGAGGGGGCTGGCGTCTCCCTTAGAAATAGGGTGAGAAGCTCAGTCCTCCGAGAGGAGCTCGGAGTAGAGCCGCT
>NC_045741.1:26242258-26242393 GCF_008692095.1 Etheostoma spectabile
GTCGAAAGGAGCCAGTTGAGGTGGTTCGGGCATCTGGTAAGGATGCCCCGTGGGCGCCTCCCTAGGGAGGTGTTCCAGGCACGTTCAGCTGGGAGGAGGCTTTGGGGAAGACCCAGGACTAGGTGGAGAGATTAT
>NC_045741.1:26242403-26242709 GCF_008692095.1 Etheostoma spectabile
TGGCCTGGGAACGCCTCAGGATCCCCCAGTTGGAGCTGGTTGATGTGGCTGGGAAAAGGGAAGTTTGGGGTCCCCTGCTAGAGCTGCTGCCCCCGTGAACTGATAACGGATAAGCAGATGAAGATGGATGGATGAACACGACAGATTGTAGGACCCCAGGAAAATAGCTTCTAGCTTATGCTGAAACCCATAGGGATCCAAATAAAATAAACAATCATTAAGAGGATTCAATGTTCTTGTGGGATTTGTAATGACATATTTTGGTACGCTTGGATTTTTCCAGGTGTGAAACCAAACCAAAGGGGA
>NC_045741.1:26242719-26246986 GCF_008692095.1 Etheostoma spectabile
AGTTTACAAACTCATCAACTGATTTGGACCAAATCAAACAAACTATTAGTGTGAAAATGGCCATACTGCAGGGCATAGTACCTAGAGATGAGGACGTTACTTTTTACAAATTGCTCAGCATTCTTACCAAACCAACTACCTTTTTTTGTTTTAGGTTACTTTAGTCCTAAGCAACTTCAACTAAAAACTAGGAAACTCGTTTTGTACAAAAACTTGTACAAATCAACCCCATCACTAATTGTTTAGGAATTCTAAGTGCGTTTAACTTCTTCAGAGACACCAAAGAGGATGCACACACGCATTGTAACACAAGGAAAACAATGAATTTTGTCAGACAATCCAGTCTGTCAGTAGATACTTATTTTTGTTCAGCCAGCTAGTTTTAAAATGTGGCAAGAAGAAGGCAATATGTATGACAAACAGAAGTCAATATGCAAGTATGGAACATTCATGCTGTAGTCGAAATTGGTATGTGCCTAAGAAAATTACACAGCAGATTACACATTTGATCCGATCAGTTTATGAATCAATGAACGATTGAGGTTGTTTATCCGTATATATTACAGGATGATGTGATTTCAAAAGTTAAAGTTAGTGGAAAGTGAAGCAGTAATTGAAACCTTCCCAGCCTGTGTCGTATCCTTGGCCCACCCCCACCAAAAACAAACGCTAGATCACTGCGTTTAATTACAGATGTAATTTGGTTTGAGGGCTTTTAAGTGCTTTCCTCTGTCTGTCTCTTTGCTCAGTAATTGTCAAGATTCACCTCGTGCTCATTTGTATGCTTGTACACCTTTGCACAACGTAATTGAAGCACCGAATTAATATTTTCCTGAATATTTATTTCACCACAGGAGTTCCAAATGGTTTTGTAACGGCAAATGAAGCAAGCTTATTGTGATATTAGGCCGCCATAAATAGCATCACCAAGTGCTGGCAGTACGTTGCCTTATATGTTGACTAAAAACAAAAAAACAGTTATTATTCTTTACTTCACATTGAAGAGCTAAAATCTTTGAATCAGGAAAATTGTAGTGTTCCCTCCCTTATTAAAAGTTAAATATATATAAAAACGAGTTCTGTCCGGGCCTTCTTTTTGTGTGTTGATGTGTACCTGATAACCAAGATGTTTTCATCAAATATCTGGTTGAAAAAATTCTATTTTCTATTCCATCTGTCCTTCCTGTTCTCTCCCACCACTTATCTTCGTACAAAATGATGGCTCATTATTTCTCTTGTATATGCAAAAGGGAGGATCCTGTCGAACACATTTCCCATCCTTCCTCCCTCCCGTTGTCAATCGTTCTCTCTTTTATAGCTGCATCCCTTCCTTCACCTCCCCACCCCCCTCCTCCCCAATACATCTTCCACCAAACCCATTAATCTTTATCCTTCATCATTCACTCATTCATGCCTCTCTCTATCCCTATATGCCACTGCCATTTCCGCACCATTCTGCCATTTTCCAATATTTCTCTTCCTGTTGGGGATGTGCAAGTCAATTTTCACATGGTCGACTGTTTACCAAATTGAGATTCAGATAATTTTTGGTGACAGACACTAGAGCACTACTTCCTGTGCAGTTGGAATTGTTTAGCATTCATGTAGATGATGAGTGCAGGGTCTCACACTCTGTGAGATTACATTGTCATGCTAGTTGGATGTTCCCACTGATTCTTTTTGGAATTAGTTGTGTTGACGTCACGGTTCCTTACACTTAATCAGAGTGTGCTGTGCTTTTAAGATGTTAAAGATGTACCTGTTTTTGAAAGCAGACAGAGAAGTGGCGTGTTTGCATCTGACTTTTGTGCAGGGGATTGGAGTTTTCCTCCTATTCTGTTTCTTATTAATGTCATTTGTCGAAATACTCGATGATGGCAATATTTTTTTTTAACATGGGTTTTCCACATAAAAAGTACAAAAATAACACTTTAAAAAGCTGGAAGCACATCTACTCTTTCTGCCTGATTGAGAAATTCTGGACCTTGCCAGCACCCCTGCTAGTGCTAGGTTGGCCAGTGAATGATCAGTGTGCAGAAACATCAGAGACATTCGGCCATACATGTTTGAGCCTCACGCTGGGTTCAGACAGGAGGTGGACGCACCGCCAAGCACCCCGAAGAGCTGCCCGCTTTCTTTTGACGCCCATGTCAACCAATTTGGCTGTTGAGACAGGACGTTAAGACATGGCTGGAAGCTCCGCGGCCGCCTCGCAATCTGCAGAAATACTTTCGTCGTCCTGATTCCGTCAGTAGGACCCAAACTCAGATGACAAGTCTGTTGTGCAATATAGAAACTAAGGCTCAATCTCATTTCTCTATCTTACCCCTACACCTTACCCCTTCCCCTAGGTTTTGCATGTTCACGCAAGACTAAGGGCGGTCCCCATACTCATTTTGACCTAAGGCTAGGGGTAGACGAAGGGGTGTATGGCGCTTGGAACCAAGTGAGGACAGGAGCTTACTTGAAATCGAGGGTTTATACACATCGCGCAACAAGCAACGATGGCTGCCGCATCGAGCAAAAAGACTAATAACTGTAAGTATTTTCGGCTTAAATACTTGATTTCAAAATTACGACAGGCTTGTTTTGTGCTCTATACAGCCCTGCACATCTATACTTGCAAACATGTTCCTAATCAAATCTTTTTAAAAATTGCTAGCTTGCTATGCTAACGCTAATCTTTAACTGCTAACGTTATGTTACATTAATGCTTTGCACAACAGTCCAGTATTTCTTTGCCTTGAATGGACTCCATGCAAGTCTACAGTTTTAACCATTAGCAGAGAACTTTGTTTGATATCAGTACACAACACTACTTTTTCTGAACATCAATGACATTCAAAACAGTTATAACTGAAACAAATATACAACACACCATGCAGTGTGTATACACAAGTGTCTTGCAAACAGACCTAAGTACTACTACAATAAGAACATCTGCCTATGCACCACCAAAGTGAACATAAAATAACTATAAAATATATAAATGCATATGAAACTGTTGTCAAAACACACGCAATTGACATATAGACACACTTGCAAACGGCATCTTGGAAGTTTCTGATCAATACTGTATGGTGATGTAACCAAGTGGTGTCCCATTTCACAGGGGAATGTTTTCAACCCCACCCCTTACCACTCGGTTTCAAGGGCCGAGGGCTAGGGGTAAGGGGTAGGGATGGAGAAATGGGACTCAGCCTAAGCCTAATACTAATACAAATCTACACCTGGCTTCTCCTCTTGTTACCCTGGTTTCGCCCAGTGGGCTGGTTTCTACATGGCATTATGCTAATGACATGGAGAACTCCACCGTTCAAGTTAACAGGATTGGTTAATTAGGTAAGAATTAGGTATGAATATGTCTGAATCCGTTTTCTTATAGACTATCATTGGTACAGTGCAAATCCAAGGCGGAAATTTTCACTCAATTTAAATCATGGTGTTGACTCCTTAGTTTACTAAGTCTAGAAGCATATCAATAACATCATAAAGACAAGTTGGCAAGGTTAAAAACTTGATTTTCATTACAGGGGGTCTTTAAACTGTGTCACGATCTTTCTTTATCCCCAACCAAGTGTTTGAGTTCTCTCAACTATTCCTTATTTGACACGTTTCCACGTTTACTTTTACTTGAGTAGATTAGTGAAGAAGAAACTGTACTCTTACTCCGCTACATTAGGTTACAATGAGCTCGTTACTACGCGTCATTGTTTTTACCCCAGCGTACGTCTCATTTTAATGTTTTATTTTGACAGAGAGAGAGAGTCTTCCGCTGAAGGCTCTACTACGTGATTGTGCTTAACCAATCACACGTCGTTGTGCAGTCACGTGACCATACTCGCTTCAGCAGCGCATCATAGACACATAAAGAGGTATCTCTTTATATGTCTATGCAGCAGCGGGACAGCTTAGCTTTACAGTCGTAGGAAAACAAAGACGTTAGAATCAAACGTCGCCAAGGCAACGCAGACCAGGAAGACCCCCCCCCCCCGGCCTCACAGTGAAAGCATGGTTATCTTTTAGGAAAAGTGCGAAACAGCAGCTACATCATGCGGTGCCTTCAGTGTCGACCAAAACAAACGGACATGTGAGCGTTCAACAACTCAACATCTAACCTGAGGAGACGTAGCGGTAGTTTTAGTTTTTGCTGTGGATAGGTGGATCTTTGTCTTTTAGGTTACATACAGTATGTTTTACACATGCAGTATCCATTCAAATTTGATGTGACAAGTCTCTTAAGTAAGCTATTTTGTAATTAATAAAT
>NC_045741.1:26246996-26250771 GCF_008692095.1 Etheostoma spectabile
TTATTTTATTGATTGGATGAGCTATAGTTTGCCTAAATATGATTATTTTGTATATTTGTCGGTCTGATTGATGCCTGTGTTAAGAAATTAATCAGACGTTACTCAACAGTTACTCACTACTTGAGTAGTTTTTTCATCAAGCACTTTTTTACTCTTACTCAAGTAATTATTTGGATGAATACTTTTACTTTTACTTGAGTCCTATTATTCTGAAGTAACAGTACTTTTACTTGAGTACAATTTTTGGCTATTCTACCCACCTCTGTATATAACCATCCATCTATACATTTCTTGCTGCCTATCTTGGTTCAGGTTGCAGTAGCAGCAGGCTGAGCAAAGCTGACATCCGTCTCTTCAGCAATGTTTTACATCTGTTTGTGGGGGATCCTAAGGCATTCCTAGGCCAAATTGGGTTTATAATCTCACCAGTATGTTCTGGGTTTGCCACCTCTTTCTTTTATTTATTAAGAAGCAGTTCTACTCAAGGCTCCTTCCATGTCTGAGCTCACCACCATTTTTTGGAGCTACCCTCCGTCCTGTGAATGAAACTCAATTCAACCAAATTTCCCAATTTCTTTTGATTCTCCCTTGATTGTCTTTTTTGTGGTCTCCATTCATTTTACTTTCCCCTCCTATAAGACTCCATTGGCCCCCTTAGTAGTCATTTCCTCCATCTCTATCGCATGCATTTCTTTAATCATTTCCCTTTGCTTTTCTGCCAGCCTTCCCCCTCTCCTCATATGAATCCTTTGTCCTCTGTCAGCACTGTAAAATTCCCTTCTCCACTTCCCATCCTATTCTTCCAGCTTTCTCCCGGCAGGGGAGTGTAGCGTTGTCCTGTGGCAGAGAGGATGATTCATGATTGACTGGCAAGAGAGAAGGAGACATATTAATCAAGAGGCAGCAGTAGAGCTCTGCCATAATGCAAATGGTGTGTTAATTGAGTGCTGGATGGCTTTGAATAATGGCTTGGGCTTTTCACTTCAATCAATGCACATCACAACAATGGGCTGCCAGCGTGCTTTCACAATGTAGGATACATCCAATAATGCCATAATGCTTTTTTTCACCTCTTTGTTTTACAATAACAGGGAAGGGTGGCTGTTTATGCCTGCATATTAGAGTGTAGATGTTAATAGAGAGAAATCACAGGTTACTGAATAGATATGGGGTTATTCTCTGTATCGGTTTCGATATGCAAGTATGAAATGAGATTCCAAGATGAACGCAGCGAAATGGAATAGAGTGATGATTGTGTTTATTCAGCATGAGAATAAATCAAGAAAAATTAGTTGCCAACACTTGTTTGGTTGTTGTTGCTGCTGAGAAAACACTGGATGACTCGCCGATGTCAAGGCTACTATGTCAGGCTTACAATTATTATTTTATATCGCAATGGATCAAATGGCAATGTGTCAAGTGTGTCATTTTCAGTGATGAACCCACAGAGAATTAGTACCTGCAGTTGTTCCTCAGGTCTACGAAGCTTTTTAGCTTCTCTAAGCTCATTGTTTTAGTTCCCCAGCTGGTAAAACTCCTTTCTTCTCAACCCTGTTTCTAGCTGCCACATGCAGCTGTTTTTATTGAAAAAGTCTTGATAAACCCTTTAGCACAATACCTGCCCTGACCCAAATGACAGACAAAGTCTACTAACTGGTAAAAATTAGTTGAACATTTAGAAGCTAGATACTATTTTTTTAGGAGTTGGTGGAGACCAAAACAAACTAACAACTAGACTGAATGCTGGATTTACATTTGTCACATGGACAAAAGCTCTGTGTCTGTTTAATATATACATTTGGTAACTGTTAGCGAAGACATTAGTCAACTTTAACAACTTTAATAGGTGACAACATGTAAATAGTTTTAGCCAATTCCACTGGCCCCCAATTGGCCAATGAAATCTGTTACTGGTAGTTATCTCAAAATGAAGCTTTATAACCCATAAAAGACCCTCTGTTGACAAAGAGCGCCATCTATTCTCAGAAAATGAAGAAAATGCTTCCCAAAGCTTCATTTGGACATCACTCGTTACTGTAATTTTAGCTAACATCCAGTTACATTGTAACATCACACAAAGGAATTAAAAAATATCGAACATCTTAACATTTCACATGACCCAGTCCCTTAAAAGTGAAAGTAAAGTAGTTTCACCTGCTGACTTAGTTCCCCTTATTTCTAGTAAATTCTACTAAATATATGTTTCTTTCTGTACACTACCATTATACCTTGAGCTGCCTTAAAGTCTCCAAAAATCACTTAATACAGCTTTAAAATTAAATTAACTGTTTCCCCTTCCATTTTTGTGGACATTCCCCTTGCAATCTTTCTTGTTTGGCCACGTACAAGAAAGGCACCGAGAGGTTGCGTCTCCTCTCTCCAACTGCTGCTGGATATGCTATTCGCTACTGTAACCGGCTGGTTAAGCTACTGCTCTGAGTGTGACAATGACTGCATAGGCATCTGCCCAAACACACACAGACATGCATACATGCAAACTCAATTCACTCGATGTCAACAAACATCTGGCGTATCCTTATCCACCACACCATACCCCACCCCGTCCCTTCCAGCAGACTAATTGACTCATTAGCAGTCTCTCCAATAGAAATCAGAATGCAGGAACTAACTGGGCACCGGTAATGCCATCTAGCGCAACTCTTAATTACAAAGCATCAGGCTGCTAAATGAGCTCTACTGGGAGACCCTGTGGGGAAAACAGATCGGCAAACACAGGATCTCAGCCGCTACAGAGAGGTGCTTCATCGCCATTACACCAGAATCCACAGGATTAAGACAAACTCGTGGTGAGAAGAGGCCTTGGAAGGCACGCCGAGCACTGCTGCCGGTTGTAATGTGGTTATAATTGAGAACACTTCTATACTTTAATATACAACCAGCTGCAATCTCATACTTGCATTTGGCTTGTTTTTTATGTAGTACATTTGAACACAAACACGATTATGACATATCTGCTTATACTTTTATGTGAGTCATGTTCAAAAGAATTTTGTTAAACTGGGGCATTTGAAATATTTACTCCTGTTGAAATGATTTAACATGTGGGATAAGTTGGCCTAGCAAAGTAAAGAGTGAAAGAAAAACTGCCAGGCTTCTGTAAAGTTTCCCCATCCGGTATCTAAAGCAGGAACACGTCCACACTGACTAATGACAACTGACCAAATATAAAAAGCCTAAAGAAGACATTGGGTTTGAATACAGCAGGCAGAAAAAGATGAATGCAACATGGTAGAATGATAAAGGAGAAAAGACATATACATATTGTCCAAGTCGAGGAGCCATTTGTCTTGTCTGCATTTTGTAAAACCACCACTAATTACATTAAATCTGCTTTGAAAGATTTAAGTTCAAGCCACAAATCATACTGACTGGACTATGGAAAGATGTCAAGCAAAGCTACTAATCTATTGCCCTGCTGAGTTCTGCTGCATGTGTTCAAACCACTGTCCCGACTTAGTTTTCAAATCAAGTATTAAACCTGCCCTCCTTTGAATTTGCTAATTAACCGGCTAATAATGAAAAGGGTGATGCACATTGTTCTGAACAGGTGATCAGTTTGCCATTGTTTGGATGTTTGTGGCTAAAGTTTCTATATGAATACCATAAGACAGACAGACTTGGATTGTCCTTGCCAATTGGGACGGATTGGAACATCGTCCTCATCAATAAACCAGTTGTCAAGCGCACAGCTGTTGACATGTCTGACTGTATCATAATTAGTTTATTATCAAACTATCTGTTCCAGAGACAAGTC
>NC_045741.1:26250788-26271171 GCF_008692095.1 Etheostoma spectabile
CCCCCCCCCCCCCCCCCCCCACACACACACACACACACACTCTCTTTCTCTCCCCATCTTTGTCTGGCTGGCCGGCACTTCAAATAAATAGCATAAGTAATCCCATATAATTGACAGGATTAAATTAGCACATTAATAACTTGATGTTCCTTAAAAAACTCATTGCATTAATTATCCTAAAATTAAATGTTTAATTTCCTTGTGCTTTAACAATCGTAATACCTTATATGCTAATTAAGATAAGGTTTGAAGGTAGAGATGAACTAGCAGAATATCCATGTTAATAGGGAACTATTGATTAAATGTCCCTTTTAAAATGGACTTGTTTAACACGACACAGTGATTTGACAATTTGTTTAACTGCTGTGCTAAGCACATACTTAAAGGAGATACTTTGCAAATGTATTTATCCTCTTAGAAGAGTAATTTACCCCCCCCCCAAATATCTTGTTTTTACTGGCCTCCAGTGGTTCAACTTTTTTTCTCTTAGCTATTGTGAAGTATAGGTGGACTTAAAGCTACATTTTGTAAGAATTTCTCCCATCTAGCGTTAAGATCATATATCGCAATCAACTCTCTCTCGACACGCAGTTCAAAGTACGTATCGCAGCTACGGTAGCCATCAGTCTTTAAAAAGCGAAAGTGTACAAAAGGCCGTCTATCAGCCAGGGGTTGTTGGAGTGCATGTCAGAGAGCGGCCCGGACCCGTGTTTCACACCACGATCAGAAAGGAGAGAGAAAGACAAAGAGACTGCAGCGGTCCAGAGCCTAATTATCTAGTTGGGATTTGGTGTGTGCATCCAAAGCAGCTCCAATGTTCACTCTTTTTTCTGACAACACCAGTCTCTCACTTTTTTCAATACCCTCTTTCATTTTCTTGGAGAAGAAGAAGATTTCTGTTTGTATTTTGAAAACGTGTGGTCCTCCGTGTACAGCCGTGTATGTCCCTTACCGGCTAACGTATTTCAAAATGGCACACAAATAGGAAGAGTCTATCCCTGTTCATGCAAGCGCAAATGTAAAATTTCAAGCCAATAGGAATACGTGTAATTGATGGTGGTGGTCACTATTCATGAAAAAGAACAAGTTTGTAAACAGGCAACACAGATTACACAATGTAGCTTTAAGGACCCTTTATAATAATAACATCTCTGTTTGCTGTAGTCACAGGTTCAATGGAGCACAACCGTGTGAATTTACTTTTTAAAAGGATTAGTCCTGTCAAACGATTAAAATATTTAACCGCGATTAATCGCATTAATGTCATAGTTAACTCACAATTAATTGCGATTAACCGCACATCCCCTGATTTCTTTTTTTGTCCCATTATTTTGTTCTTATTTTAATGCTCTTATCATCATGGAAAAGTGGATTGGATTGCTTTGTGCAAATGTTGTTATTTTAATTTTATTGAAAACAACATTGACATATAGCCTACTGTAGCCTATAGGGCTGTGTGATATGGCCTAAAAATAAAATCCTCTATTAAAAAAAACCAAACAATTTAAGATTTGAAACTATTTTTTTTCTCCCCCAACTTAAAATCAATCTGCAGATGACTAAGACATTTTTCAAAACCAGGTAGAACTGTTTCATACACACACGCACACACATGAGGCATGTATACAATTATGATTATTCATGCAAATTTTGTGGACAAAGAAATTGGTTTGAGTGTTTTCCCTACCATTATTATTTTTTTTTCGGGGAGGGGGATGCGTAAGATAAAGAAGCTGTTTTCACACATTCCGGTAATTCACTTGTTCCTCGCTAAAAGTTCAAATCATTTTAACGTCATTGCGCAACCTTGCCCCTATTTGCACCTGTTGCTAATAAAATCCTATGGTCTCTTGAATGTAGCATACCTGCATAGCTACTTCGTAGTAACTAGCGGTAAAAACAAACGTCGAAGAGGAGCTCCATGCTACAGAGCGGCAATTGCTAGCTCCGTCACAGCTAGCTCCGTCACAGCTCGGTCGTATCAGCGGCATTTAGTACATGTGTTGAGCCACAAAAGAGTTCCTAAACACGGCCGGTGGTGCCCTGCATGGTGCTCCTTCAGGTCAATGGTAGCTGGTGGTTCAGTTATCCGAGAATACCGTTGGTGACTCTCAGCCGGGGACAGAGCACCGCGAACTGCCATTTCGGCAGAGGTTACGGTTAGGTAAGTATAGAAACGACTAGTTAAGAAAATAATTAATGTTAGTCTCCGTCACTGCCATCTTCTTTGTTTATCTCTATGGCAAACGTGTGGGGGGAGGGGAGGGCTCACGCAAAACTTTGGCCAGCTCGCAAGCCCAAACAAGTGTTTGCTTATGCTAGTTTCATGGTGCTACGCTTAGCTAACCACTAAAGAAGTGAAGATGCCCATTTTCACACCGTTATAATAATAATAGTAATAACTTGTATTTATATAGAGCCTTTCAAGAAACCAAAGGACACGTTACACTATTAGAGGTTGCAGGCTGTGTTGTGCAGGTGTTTCAGGATCTTTTTTTTTTTTAAATGTCCAGGATGTAGCATTTTGGATATCTGCGGTGCGGGTGTTCCAGATGGATGGGGCTCCAACACTAAAGGCTCTGTCTCTGAAGGTACAGAGTCTCGTGTGGGGATGGAGAGCAGCCGGGGTCTGAGGACTGACTGAGATGTTTACATCTAAAGATCTCAACCAGCCAGTAGCAGAATCAGCAAGAGCAGAGTTCACAGTGGTGGGTTGATTGTACTGTCCTCATAAGTGTCTCATGGTCGTGTGTTACTATCTTGTCCAAATAATACAGCATCAATTGTAGAAACAATTAAAATAGCAAACACTTAATTGCGTAAACGTTTAAGGAGTTGACAGGGAGGAAGCTGGACAGGTCGTAAGACATTTATTAAAACCTTGATAGGAAGGGTATTAGAAATGCTCAAACTTGTAGTTCTGGGATCGTAGCAGGTATTTGTAGTGTGTGTTTGTGTGTGTCTGTCATATCTAACCTTAGGTAAGGATAATTGATTTCTTAGATGCAGCAATAATTACATTTCATGAGAACAAATGGATTTCAAAGACAGACGGGCATTGTGGAACGGTCCGAATGGGCTGAAAAACAACTGCAAACCATTTTTTAACAGCTGTGACAATCAAGTTAAGATCTTCAGCAGTGTGAAATCAAGCAGATTGACTAATCGACATTCTGCAAGGGTTAAGATTTGCCACGTTATTTAAAGACTATGGAGGTTATGAAATCATCTGTTATCTAACCACTACAGGGGACAGCTGCATGATGGAACGTAGAGCTCCCCAGAGTTTCATAGGGTTAGCTGACCACAGAAAATGCCCCCTGGGACGTAACAATGGCTGCACTGCAAAAAATGCAACATCAGGTTTCACCACGTATTGAAAATACCCCACGTTTTAAAATCCAAGGAAATTCAAGACATTTCAAAAGACATTTACTCATGCTTGGCAAAGTAAAAACTTGGACTTTCCCAAGAAGTTTAAAATGAAGTCCATACTTATTTTCCATTTTTGTGAAAATCTTTATGTTAAGTGCTCCTTGCTAATGCTACAGCAGCTTTCATGTAGGCTGAAAACTTATGTTGGTGGGACAGAATGTTACTTGACTCTGCATTTTCATGGTGGCACATACTATTTAAACAAGCAACAAAGTAATGAAACTTATGCCGACCTTACACCTAACGACTTTTTAAGCAATTCCATTGTCGGAGATTAAATTCCAACATCAGAAAGAAAATCATTGTTTGTTGTAAGATGGACAAACTCAGTCAGTTTTTTTCCGTCTTGACATTCCGTCAAAATTAAACGTGTTTGATATTATCGTCAGTTTTAAGTCATGGTAGTGAAGTTAAATCAAGTGACCATTGTCAACAGACAATGGATGCGCTCCCTCTAGCACCAAACAGGAAGCAGCAAACGGCTTGAGCCAGTGTTGTTTATGGTTGCTAAGCTAAAGGCCGCTAAGCTAAAACGCTAAAGAGGGAAAGTTGCAGATTTTTCCTTGTAAGTACCTTTCCTACCTTTAAGAACTTTCCTTTACGTTACCAGCTAATGCTAGCGGTAGCTAGCTAGCTTGGTTAAATTCTCGTCTTGCAATTTGTGACCCTGCAAGATCGCCAGTCTTACATATTATGACAGTTTTTAAAGTTAGATGTGAGATGGTGTCAGACTGTAGTCTTTTCAAAGTCTTCTATTGTATAGTAAGCCTTAGCAGAAAGCCCTTGCTGCTTTACCATGTACATTCCACAATTTGTCTTCATTGAAAGACTTTACAAGTTCCTTCACAGTATGATTTCCCTGTGGGTGCTACCCAAAATTGGCATCTATGGGTTAAGGATATGGTACGATGTAATGGTTAAATTGACCCAAACACATTTAATTAACTACTGTGATGTGTCAATGTCAAACTGCTGCCTGTTGCTAGTCATGTCTCCTTTACGTAATCCTTTCATGGTCAGAAATTGTAATTTCTCACTGTTTGTGCATGAAGCACATTATTAGGATTTTTAGAAATCACGCTCATGTCCCAAATTTTGGAGGGATTAGGCCTGAAAGAGAAAATCTAAGCCTGTTAAATCTAAAGAGAAAGTGCCCTGATAATCTTGTCTTTTTTCAACGCATGGTAACTTCAGTGAACCCTTCAAGGGCCCAAGGGTCTACAGGAGACAGAGGTACTTGATTGTGTTCTCCAGTTAGCTGTAGAGTGCAAATAGTGGAGGAAAGGGTAATAGAAGGCGGTTCATTAGATACTGATCCGGATCCCGCCAGAGGACCAGGGGAAGGCTGGAGGGAATAGGCTTCATGCTGGCGAGAGGAATTAGACAGAAGATTTGCTGCAGGCTTTGGCTTTGCTGGACGAGTCCTTGCTCATCATACACTTGAGACAGGCAAGCTCACTTGCTAACACCACTGTAATACTCTTTAATAGTTGAGAATATTACCAAGCAGAGGGACTTCAATTTCTACCTCGATAAGGAAGAAGAAAATCATTTTGTGTTAGAAAGCTATCTGTGCATATAAGTTAAAGATAGAAGGTTTCAGGCTCCAGTGTACCCCCATTGCTGTCTTTCAAAATGTACAGTATATCGATATAAAATGTTGATAGGCCGCCACAAATTCAATTTCAATTCTATTTATAGTGTCAAATCATAACAATATTTATCTCAAGACACTTTACAGATGTAGTAGGTCTAGACCACACTCTGTAATTTACAAAGACCCAACAATTCCAATAACTCCCCCAAGAGCCAATAAATCAATGTATGGGAAACACTAATATATGAATACCTTAATCAGCTTCTGACTAAGCCTCAAGAGTCCCCTTACTGATCCCTTACCTTTTAGCAATGGACCATTCAATATGAATAATACATACATTAATATAATAATGTATAATAGAGAGAGAGAGAGAGACAGAGACAGAGACAGAGAGAGACATTTGTCTAGTGTGAGTGATTTTCTTTTCTGTCTGGCTGAGAGATCTAACAAGGATGGTCCAAAAGTCATATTCTGGTTGTTAGGCGGCTGAATGGCGATATACAATATAAATCGTGGTATTTTCCACAAATAGTTAGTCAACTCAGAGAGTAATGGCTGACTGATATGAACAGGTCCAGCTTGGGTTGAATGCGCGTTGTCATGTCATGGGTGTTACGTATGTCTTGTGTATGAAGTGTCTGTATCATCACTGCGCTGCAATATTCGGAACTATTATAATGTGGTCATGGGTCAAATCTCTCTCCTGCGTCCAGGCGCGGTCTCACTCGCTCTAATTTATAGAACTGAAGTTACCGTTACATCCAGTAACTACTGTTCTTCAATGTTTTTTGCCGTGCCGGCCGCCACAGCTGAGCAGGAAAGCGGAACAACTGGGGAGGTTTTCCTCTCCTGCTCAACAACATGTACAGATGGAAATAACAATTAAAAATGTAGGTGAATGTCAGCAGTATGGACCGGGGCTGTCTCCCTCCATACAATGACAATCTGAGCCTGTTAGTGGCAAACCAAGTACTTATAGTGGAAGTACATTGACGGTGTGCATTTCCCCAATAGGATTACAATGCAGACCGGATAGCAGGTGCCAATTATAACTGGAGGCAACAAGTCTTTATAAAGTGATGAGGTTCAGAAGCTGTCTGTGTGGTCCTCTGCAAACAACCTAGCACTTAGCACCATTAAATCCAAGGCGATGGTGATCGATTAGAGCAGGCATAGGGTAAGCCCCGCCCCGCTCTGTAGCCACACTGCATTAAGAAATGCAGTGCATTTCTTGATTGTGAATAAAATATGTACACATCCTGGTAAGTATGCATCTTTAGTGCTGAGACAAGTACAAAGTAAATCACATCTATGTATTTCCTTGTAATAAGGCTGGAAAACAGTCCCTGCATTTCTTGTAGATTTCACGCATGGCATTGTAATTGCATGTTCCACTGAGGTTCTGCATCAAGAGATCTTTGAAGAATAATTCAATCATATTAAGACACACCAGAGTCTTTAGAACACCCTATTGGCATTTGAAGTTACGGTAGATTATCCATGCTGTTATTTTGAGAAGCAGGCACCTTTCAGCAAATACTGCTGGCAGTCATTGTTTTTGTCTTTGTTGGAAGCAAAAAACATTAAGCACCCACTATTGAGAAAAACCTAAAAAAGAAAATTGGGTTTATTAAATGTTTTCTACCCACATGTGATTTTTATTGAATCCTTATAGGAGAATAAATAGGAAAGATTGAAATAAAATAATATAAGTGTTACAACTTACAGTACCTAATAATGTAACATTATTATAAATAACATCTTGATAATTATCTTGCCAGGCAATTGTTAATGATTCAATCCTATATATAATGTAAATTCTGTTTTAACCCTTGTGTTGTCTTCCCGTCGAAATTGAAAATCAACACTTTAGTTGACGCTTTTAATCAATGTTTTTAACTTTTTCTTACGTTTTTGTCCCATTTTTGACGTTTTCAACACTACGTAACACAGTTATTTTTGGAATTTATGGTCAATAAACTTGATTTATAAGAAATTATACCTAATGTTTGAGTTAGAAAAGCAGGAATTAGGAATTATTTAGACTAAAACTAAAGGAATGTATGTTGATGGATAATCCCAGACTGGAATATGTCAACCTTTACTCAATACTATTTCAAAACCACTTCAATATTATTTTCAAATGAAAAATAATTGAACAAGACACCCCAAAATTTATGAAAGTAGAGATATCTACTTGCTAAAGAGCGTTGTGTGGAATCAGTCATGTTATTTGGGGTAATTAAAAAGAACATTGATATAGGAAAACGGTTAAATTTGACCTGAGGACAACATAAGGGTTAAAGTATAATTGGACTTTCATTCTTCATTTATCGATCCAATGGCCAGAAACTCGAAATTAATGCTATTGTTGCTCTGTGTCTGCTGGATGTGTAAATGGTTAATGGCTTGCTAATGTTTGACATATCATGTCAAAAGAAGTTAATACAGTTTAATGTTTCAATAATAAATCTCTCTTAATATTAAAGTCCACCTGCCCATTAATAAATGTGATTTTCTTATGTTTATGTTACCTAAAATGGCAGACCTTGACCATGCTCAGTTGTATCCGAGCAAGGTTTTTCATAAAAGGTATTTTCACATTCTTGTACTGAAGCGAGAGATGCCTATGCACTTCACTTAAATCTAAGATTTAAACATATCCTGGGCAAGTATTCAATATTATATAGAATCCGTAAACCAATGTCTGTTTACGATGCAAAGCTAAAACCTCCAGCGCATAGCAAACTGTCAGTCCGAGCAAAAACACTGTGTCTTCATTGCTGTCATCCACTGCCAGTTACAAGCTAACCAAAAAATGGAAAAAGATGCTAACTACACTTATGTGTAGTTACATCTGCTAGACGCCGATTTTGGTGCACAAAAAACTAGACTTCTGAGCCCAGATGTGACTCACCCCTGGTTCAGACAGGAGGACACTTAAACTACTGTTGTTGCTTTTCAAGCCAGCTGCCCGCCCATGGAGCTCTGCAGACAGGCTGGCAGGGCTCTGTGAAGCTTCAGTTATACTCTCCCGTGACACCGGCCTCCGTAGATTGCGCCCGCGCTACAAGCATGAACTGAGACATTAATGCTCGATGCATTGATCGTCAATGTATTATCCGAAACACCAGGGGGCGCACAAACAAAATAATCTGTGGATAAGCAAGAAGTAGTAAAGAAGAAAAAGACTGCTGAAGGAAAGGAAAGCTGGCTGCCCGGCAGCAGTAGTGAACATGATACACATTGACATACCAGTTAACATTGCATTTAACTACTCTAAGTATTAACGTTACTGTCATTTATCTCCAAATGGAAATTGCTGTCTACTGTTAAGAACATGCTTTCTGTTTTTTTTTTAGCTTTGACAAAGCGGTCTCGCACTCTCCAGGAAAATGCTTGTTCTTTCCCCAGTGTGGTGTCTCTCTCTGACCACGTACAGTATTTAATGCCATTTGACTCTCTGTAGTCTGTACATGAAGATGTTTTTAGAGGTTAGACTCGGCCAGTTTTCCCAGCCAACCGCGTTGAACTGAAAGTGCAGCATGTGCCAAGTTACAAAAATTCCTAACTGCACGTCCATGCACCGATCCAAGTTGCGGAGCCTTTGTGCTGAAAATGTCAGACGTTTTGATGTGACTTTATGGCTTGTGCACATCGTGCTGGGAACACCATGGTGACAATAAACCAAGCGTAGGACAGCTGCCCGCCAGCAAGGTTCCTCAAGATGGCTGCCCTGCCGCCTCCTGGCTGAACCTGACGAGACGCTCATGTATTTAGGCCTGTAGCTAGTCTATATCAACAATGGTTAATTTACGGGATAGTTCCGGTGTCGCCATGTTGTGTGGAATAGCCAGACCTTTCTGCACAGCTCAGTGGAGATAGTTCTGGCAATACGAGACTGTAGCTCAGTGGTACAGCGGTTGCCTGCCAATCGGTGGTTCGATCCCTGGCCCTGCAGTCCCATGTCAAAGTGTCCTTGGGCAAGACACTGAACCCCGCGTTGCCCCAAATGCTGTGTATCCAGGTGTGAGTGTTTATCTGAAGATCTGATGAGCAGGTGGCACCTTGTACAGCAGCCTCGGCCACAGTGTGTGAATGTGTGTGAATGGTGAATGGTTTCTGTACTATGTAAAAAGCGCTTTGAGTAGTTGTTGAGACTAGAAAAGCGCTGTAAGAAGTTAGTTTATAGCCAGCAGCTGTAGTGGCCTTTCTGGATCCATTTGTCAATAAGGGAGAAAGAGTAGATTGTGCTTCCAGTCCCTTTTCATTGTTTTCTTTTTACTTTTTATGTGGAAAAACCATGTTAAACAAAATATGAATTTATATCAATATCAATGTATTCTTATCATACTTTAAAGCGTGTCTGGAGGACTTTAACGAAACCGAAAAATAATTTGTGTACAGCCCAATGATTTGAATCCGCTCCAAAATCGAATAGGTTCTTTCATGGCCCATGAAAATCGGACAAGAAGTTTTAAATTTAATTAGCAATTTTTGATTTGGTACACTGTCAGAGAACACTCTTCTTACCGACTGTTTTAGTTTGGTTAAGTAGATCCAAGTGGTTACAAAGCTGGCTTTGGGTTGTTCTCAAAGATGAACACACCTGTTTGCTCACAAACCAAGCAAATTCTCATTTCCTTGTATCACTATGGCAACAGCCAGTGACAAGAAAGGTAGGTGATGGTGAGTGCCCTTATCAACTAAGTGAGTTACAACAGCAGACGGCTCCACCATCTGCAGCAAACTCCTTTTACATAGCATTTACCACACGCACCAAACTGAGTGAAGCAGTGTTTAACCAGGTGCGTAGGTAAACCATTGAACACCACTTATCTATGACAAACGGAAATTGTACATGCCACCTGTTGCTAGTTTGCCTATCAAATGGTTTTTTTAAGTCTTCAGACCAAAAGCTGAGAGAAAAAAAATCACAATTCATTATCTTTATGGAGTAAAAGAAAGAGTAACTCATAAATGGCAATAGAGTTTAGGGGGTACAGGCAGCTCTTTTTTCCGTGTAGCACTTGGTTTCTGTAGGACAAAGGCATTTTGTCACATGCAATGAGTACGTGCGTTTATCCCTACAGGGGATGAACAGTGGACACATTGGTTATGTTTCTGTCATCTCACCTTAAAAATTAGGCCAAAATGAAACCTAGGTTCTTTTTGTGAATGTACCCGAGTCAAACTTTAGTTTAAAAGCATATTTAGGACGGATGTGCCACTTTTAAGATTTATCGTGTTCTTGTTTTTTTCGGTCAAATGGACTTTTGAATGGGAGAGGTAGGGGCGCTTTATGCTAGCCCCAAAACAGTTGATTTTAAAACACTAAGAAAACTCGACACAACATAAAACGTTGTTTGAAGTTTTACCAGGGGCTCTACACATGAACTCCAGCATTGTGAACATTGTTTGTGTACACAGAGTTACTAACGAGACTAAAAAGAAAGGTTTTGAACAACTACTATATATGTGTGTGTGTGTGTTTATGTATATGGGGACACCGATACGTACAAAATGCATACAGGACACATATATATATATATATATATATATATATATATAGTGTATATACTATATTTTCAATGTTCTGGATGCAGTTTGTACGTATTGGTGTCCCCAGGCTGTTTTATAATTTAATTGTATCATCTTGAGGCCCCTAACTTGCCATAACCATATCTGTAGTATTGCGAGAACCACCGATATGTCCCACACTGTGAATGAGGGGGAATATGGTCCCTACGAGGACATTGATACTTCACACACAACAGGGGAGGGACAAATATAACATTTTGTAATGCAGCCATCTAAACCATGTCTTTTTGTGCTCTGTGGGCTTTTTCTTTATACTCTTTCCATTGAAAATGACCTCTAAGCAAAGTTTTTTTGCGAATGAGGTTTTATCACAGCTCTTCGACAGAGAAAGTGGCATAGAGGAGAATGTGTCTGAGAATGAGGCATGTTGAGGAGGACCCTATTTATGAGGCATCCTCTGATGAGAATGAGACCAGGGTTGACCCTCCTGTTGTCTCTTAACTAGTCTCACATTACATGACCTTCCTCCACAGCGTTGCAGTCCACACAGCATTCTGGGATGGGATGGGGCAAGAAACGTGCTCTGGTTCATTGGCGTGTCTTTAAACCAATCACAATCGCAATGCGAGGCGCTAAGAGCCAGACAAAGCCACAGTACCTCTGCAAATTAGACTTGGGAAGGAACTTGTTTTGATTGACCTTCAAAAGTTGTTTTAGTCGTGCAACAGAAAACTCAGATTGGACAGATAGTCTAGCTAGCTGTCTGGATTTACCCTGCAGAGATCTGAGGAGCAGGTAACCATAGTCCTCAGAAATCCACCGGAGATCTCTCAACCACCAGCAGATTATCGTCTCTCTTAGCCTCCAGTGGACACAAACAACATAATGACGTGAATGACACAAAATAACACAGACAGGTAGCACAGACAAAGTGGCACTGATGGGTTTTATCTCTGTGTTTTGTTTAGGGTTGCCATGGCTGCAAGCACCAGGCTTTTGTCATAACGATCTCCTTTGCACCTTAGGGTCCTATCCCTGCGTCCAGAGGGCACAATGGTGAAATGGTGGTTGAGTGGCTGTGTTTTGTCCTGTGCTATTGTGGATGCAAAGCGTGTCATGGCATTACATTTGAACTCTGGGAGTGTGGGTGTGGGGAGACCGATTAATTTGGCAGCAATGGTGGTTACACATTGGTGACTTCTGTTTCTTTGCACTGAGCCAGTTGCTCAAACAAAAGCATGTTTGAATTTTTCTGCCGACAGCACCTCACGTTTTTCTGAACAAATTTTTTAACATATATTAGAAAATAGGGAAAACATAATAGATCTCCTTTATCTCTCATTGTTTTTTATTGAGTATTGGAATATTGCTGAAATGACCGCTCAAGATCATTTTAGTATGAAATATAAAAAAAAAAAGAAACTGGGAAAGTGTCATGTCCTTGAGATATACAGTTATAGCAAGAGAAGAACACACAAAAAAAGATTGTGAGATGACAGAGGCGCCAAATTAAAAGCGTAAAGACATGGGCTGTCAATTTGTTGACATTAACCAGGCATTCCAGCATTGTATAGGAGAAAGCCAGGGTTTCAGGCTCTGTATTCTGCAATAATCAATGCTGCTATTTTGTGTGGGAGATGTGACATTGTCTGCTCGAGGCACTGAAACCCAGCCTGCGTCTCCTCTCCCGCTATGCTTCATGGTCTCATGCTGCACTGCTTCTCAGCTGGGCTTTTCAGCATCAAAATCCCATCATTTCTACCCATAATCCTCATTCAGTCAGCAACTGCTGCTCTTTCCTTAAGGCAAATGGAATCAACTGCAGCCATCTCTCCTAGCCTCTAACCACACCCTCTTTTATTATGAATCCATTACACAGGGTTATGCACAAATGGCATTTATTAAAGTACCGGATTAGATGTTCACACGTCAATGTATAATACAAAGTGGTGCATACAGAAGCATAACAAGAATGGAGTGGAATACAGCAACAAAATGTCTCAAAAAGCAAAGCAATGCCAGCATATAAATCATCTAGCTTTAACTTGTTTTTTTTCTATTTATAAAGAGGGTTTTATTCTATGCAGTTGAGTAACGGCAGCTGTAAGCATATAGGCGTGAAAACACCACTTGCAAGCTGTTCTTATCACTATTTGCTGTTCCATCTCACTATCCTCAGATCAGAATCTGTTCTCCAGAAGTTAGCATGCTTTTATGGTCCTGTTATTGCCTTTATCCTACCCTGTCCTTTACTCTGATCTTCTTTTCTCTCTTCCACTTTCATTTTCTCTCCCCTGCTCTGCTTTCAATGTATGTGGAGAGGTATGTGCTTTCTATGACCTGGTTGGAACAAGGCAGAGTATACGGCCTAGCAGTAGCAAAGCAATTTATTTATCTCTCCTGCCTGACTTGACCCCTTTTTGTGGAAAGCAGATTGCCTCTAAAAGTGTATTTTGAGGGCAAATCCAGGGTCCTTTTTCATGCACAGGTAGATATGTTGTTTCCTCCCCATCAATGCCATGTCAAGATGTTAGGTTGAGAAGCCCTGCAGGTTTTTCTTGCAAATACAGACTTTTCAGAAATATGTTTTGGTCATGGGCTTAGAGCTAACAAGAACGGCAGCCTGTGTGTGATCCATATTGAACCTGTGCAAATCCAAAATGGATCCTTCATTTTTCTTGTGCATCCACAGGATTAGAAAATGTCAGGTGTTGGGTGTTGTGAGAGCAGATGATTCACTGGCCATAGTAACAGAGGGAGCCATTTGGTAACTTTTTTATTATATACAGTATATTATATTCTTTTACTAGGTAAATGACATTTGTGAATAGAATGCGGAGGTCATTGATATAATGGCAGCAGTTAGAGATTTAGGTTTTCTTACAAAGGCATGTACAAGTGGATTGCTGATTCCCACAAGTACAAGCCATCTTGCTTTTTATCTGCAATAAAGCCTCCTTTTACCGTAGGTTAAGAGCCCAACAGAGGTGGATGATTGTGGTGCCAGTTCACCTCCTGGGCACTGCCAATGTGCTCTTGAGCAAGGCACCAAACCCCCAACTGCTCGGGGCGCCTTTCCATGGGCAGCCCCCTCACTCTGACATCTCTCCATTGGTGGATGTGTAGGTCCTGAGCATGTGTGTGTAATTCAGGCCTGTGTGTAATAACAACAGAGTGGAAAGTGTAGTTTCCCCTTGTGGGATTAATAAAGTATAATAAAAAAAAAAAATAAAAAAAAAATTACAAATATTTATTTTGTAGAAATATTTTTTTTAATTATTTGTTTTGAAGAGAACATAAAAGCATGTCAAATAGCTGGTGTTCCTAATACATGCATTGGGTATTTGTGATCTGCATGCTTATACTGGTATTATAGACTATAGTAGAACGGAGGGGAGCAACCGGTTCTCATTCCTAACTCGTAAAATACAAACACTTGGTCAGTGGCTCTCAGCGTCAGATACAATGCAAAAAGCACCCTTAGGCGTCTGTATGGAACGCACCTGGCAGATAGACAGCCTGTATTCATGAACCATTTGTTCAAAAAGCTACAAAAAGTTAAGCACTGTAATTCCTAACCATTCCATGTATTTTTTATTTTCTGGTAACTGAACCACCAACTACCACAGATACAACGGAGCTCTGTAGCTGCTTTAAACAACTAGCAACTGCCGCTTGGTGTCATGGAGCTCGTAGCCAGCCGGCGTGACCTGGCCGTCTCCTAATTTTTTTAGGATATGATACGTTTTGGTGTACATACAATACATTTTTGTACGATATCATACAGACCCAAAGACTGGGGAAACCCCGTTCACGCTGATTTTGCCCTCCAGCTCGGTCTGGAAACCTGCATGTTAAATTATCCTGCCTCAGTTCACTATTATGTGGGAACCAATCACAAACTGACTTATCTACCTCTATTGGAGGGTTTAAAATGATGACAATAGAGAAGCGACCAAGCAGCTTCTTGTTGACATTCAACATAGCAGCCACCGAACACCATCGCAGCGCAGCAACCCGTTGATGCCGCTGTCGCTTCTACGATCCACCCGGATCCTCGTTCTGATTGGTTGAAGGACTCTCCAGTTGCGTATATTCATTTGAACTTTGCCCATTGGTCACGCCTCTTGTACAGAGTACATACAGAGCAGACTCCCCAGACCAATGCTCAATCTCATATCTATTGAGCTTGGCTTGGTCTGGTGAGAGCAGAACTAACAGACCCGTTTATGAGAATGCTTTGAAATAAAATAGGCAAAAACGAAGTAGATGTCTGCAAGTTTTGTTATTATAAAAATTCTTGTCTTTCGTTTTCCTGTTGAACCTGAAATATGTGAAGCAGAGTTTGTTTGACCTGGAGGGGGAGATTAGCTTGAGTCAGCGCTGACAGTGGAGTTACTAGTTAGTTGACCTACACACTGTGTTTTACTACCTAGTCAGCCTGTGTGTCACACGGATGCAGCTATCACACTGCATAGAGCGCTATTTGTAGCTATTCTAGCAAAGTTGCTGTGCCACTATATTAACTGAGAAGAAGTTAGTTTTAAAATGATTTTTTTTTCAATAGCGTTTATGATGATACATGTTTGCTGCTGGGTTTATGAAAAAAACAAAAAACAATATAACATTTAAGTGTTTATAACAATTTTACACTTTTATTAACACTTCAATATCCTAATTATGAATGTATTAACACCAAAAGCAGGATTGTCACACCTATGTCCACTTTTATTCAAATACAAATGCCTTTGATGCACATATACACCCTATTATTATATATATATATATATATATATATATATATATATATATATATATTTGGGATGAGCGAGTACAGCATTATCTGTATCTGTATCTTTTTACCACATGAATTATCTGTATCCGGATCTGCGCGGCCAGTTGAGGAGTTTTATTCAATCCGAGCACGGATATTGACTCGACTTACTTGACTGATATTGACTGATATTACTCGTATAATACTTGTACTCGGAAAAAGTGCTTTATCCGTACCGGATACTTGTTTCAGCCGAGTACTCGGATCACCCCTGATATAAATAAATAAATATATATATCTATCTATTTATATATATCAGAGGCAGCTGCTGGTCTTTCACAGAGGGGAAACTTATTTTTGGCCTACATCATAAAAAATTGTCCATTTATTTATTTTATTATAATAATAATTTATAATATCTGTGAGACAGTTTCAACAGGAGGCATGGCCAGCAGTACATTTTCTTTGTCACAGCACTTCCCGTCAGCCAGCCGACTTTGTCATACCCGGAGAGCTGAACAGACCTGTTACTTTGACCTATCTTTTGCACTAAATCAATCGTAGATGTTAATACATCAATCTTAGGTGTGGCTGTGCCCTGCTGTTTAATTTTAAGTTTCTCCTCATAGTGAAGACTTTTAAATGGCTTTGCCAAAATGCGGTCGACAAAATTAGCATTGCCTGCCATCGTGTGCAGTTTGCTAGCTGGCTAGTTCACCTCAACAACACTAGCCTAGCCTACTGTATGAATGTATGAATGTATGAATGAATGAACAAACAATCTAACAAAACAGTGTTAAAATCGAAGGAGGAAATGTGTGAATTAGGTTCAACTGAAACAAGGAATGTGGTTTACAATTGTATGAAATGTATAATGAAAATTGGCTAGCAATTTTGGCAAATAAATACGAAGAAATAGGTTGCATTAGTTTGTCTTTCAACAACACTTGTAATGGATGGAACTGAGCTACTAGCTTTGGCAACTTTTCATTACAAAATTGCTGTCAATCAAAAGGAGATGGAGCCTTTCGACAGTTTAAATTATTAAATTATATTATCTGAAAAATGTGTACAGCAAGGTTTTCCTTGTAAGTGTACTGCACTTTGTTTTATACCGTTCTATAAAAACAAATCTTCCCAGCCCTTCACATGACCAATAATGTTTCCATGATGATTATCCACATCCTGATGTGTTCTATTTATCAAAATGACATTGTGTCCTTTCCAATTTTTCTATATTACTAAGAAGAATTTCTAAGATGCCCCCCCCCCTTCCCTGTCTGATTATTGGTCCCCTCCTGTGCCACCCCACTTGGAATCGCCCCTGATCAAACTTCCCGCCTTGCAAGATTCATTTGGCTTTTAAGTGTGTCTGTTGCCTTGAATGATGAATTGTAGAAATGGAGATGAAGGTGCACACCCCCTCTCCAATCGCAGTATAATCTCACACTACACTGGCTGCCAAATAGTGGTTATAGTCATTTGTACAGAGGACGGTGCAAATGACTATAACCACTTTAAAGGCCGACAATATATCAATCACAATAAAGAATGTATGTACTGATTACCTTAAAGCACATCTATGGAAATACAAATTACACGTAAAGACCAAGTCACGGACACAAATAGTGTTCTGATGACTCAATAATCCTGTGGTGTCAGTCAATTGATCAATAAATTCATTTTACTTCATTTGCTCTTGGATTTTGTTTTTAGGCTTTAGAAAATCTAGCCTATTCCCTGCAACTTCTTGAAGACAGGGCATTTCTATTGGCTGTTCCACAAATGCAGATGCACATGCACATCCCTTCAAATGATGAATGCCTGAATTATTGGAAGGAAATCCTGAATAAACAGTTGCTATTCCAGCATATGCAACAACTGCATGCACTGCCAAGCGAGCCAAAGTCTAAAAGAGAGTCTGACAAGTAATGCAATAAAAGGTGAGATGGAGAGAAAATGTTGCTTCCAATTTAGCCTTCTGCAAACTGACAAAGGCTAACAGTTGAGGTAGAGCCACAAATCACAGTAGGTCATTCCAAAGGGCTTTACAGGCCCACACGTTTGCAAAAGGAAACAGGACTGTAATTCTCGTAAAAGTGCGGCTAAATAACGGCATTAGGATGTAAATCACAAAATTAATGATTTATACAGATTACGGGATGAAGCTGTATTGTCAAATTCTGCTGTTTGTTTTTTTGTTGAGTGCTTCTTTCAGAAATCTGCCTACACCATCTTTAAGCATTCAATCGGTTTTTCCCAAGCTCTTACATTTTAAAATGCCAAAGTCCAGAATATGTTCCCAGACATCTCAGGGCAATTACTTGAGTTTTAATGGATTCATCAAACCAAAGGCTTCAATGTTGTGTTCTATTAACACACTTTTAATGCACACATTTAAGTATTGCATTATAAAGTGTTGATGGAAGTGGAAAAATTAAAAAAACATCCTCAAATTCGCAAAAAATGTTTTTACGCTCGCTAGAGATGGTTTTTGCCTTTTTTCAACAAAAAAAAAAAAAGAGTTGATTCATAAAATTGGAGATGAAAACAATTTTGCCGAATAAGTTGGGACGTAGTGAACATGTGAGTCACATGACTAACGTCCCGTTATCCATTGGATGGTTGAAGGATCGGGATATGTGTTGCGGTCTGCTATTGCCTGTGCCTCAGCCATGTCGGGTGAATACTTGAATTGGGCTGCGCGTGTTCCGACTAGAAAGTCAGATGTCTCCTAGCAGCACGCACCAACACGCCCCCTTTTGTCAGATTTCCGAGCTCGGAACTCTGACAACCCTTGTGAACACCGAGCAAGAATTCCGAGTCCAGATTGTTGAGGATAATAGAACCCAGCACTGGTTTAAATGTAAATGTAAATGTATTTTATTTATATAGCACTTTACAACAACCGATAAGTGACACCAAGGACTTAAAGCAGCGGGTGGGTGGTGTGTGTGTGTGTGGGTGTGTGTTGTGTGTGTGTGTGTGTGTGTGTTGTAAGCAGTTTAAAGTGGGTGTCGACCTGCTTAACCGATATATCAATAACACCCTGTTCTTTAACAGAATGCCAAGCAGATTGAGAAAAAGAAAAAAGTCAATGTGATGCAAAGTATTTACGCCTGCTCGTGCCCGGACGTCATCCTCACTGGATTTACTGTAGACACCTATGGATGTCAGTTTCACCATAACACAAATTAAAATGTCTGAACTTGTAAAATAATGTTGTGATTACTTGTATTGAAATGTACGGGCAGCTTATTGAAACCCATTAACCAATAAGGTTTGTAGCTGCTGTGCACCAGTGTTTTCTACCACGCGGAGATAAATCACTAGCAGCCCATCAAGAACGTTGCACTGTACATTATGCTGTGTTCAAAGGTCGATGACAGGCATCTATATTATGTATTCCCTCTAAGACAGCATGTAGCATAACAAAATGACATAATAAATGATGGCTGTTAAATAATCAGATTCACATGGGGTTAAATATAGGTCACTAATTGTACAAGTAGCAAACCTGCTCTGTATTTTGAAGGCATAAATATGGCATAAACAAACGAGCCAGCGGAGTTTAAGTGGCTACACTGGGACTTTTTCAGTGATAAATGGGCTTTGAATAATGCAGCAGGTACAACGGAAGGCTACAACCTTCAGGTTTGCCATCTGGTGTCCCACACTAGAAACGAGGAAGCACAGGAGGAGAATCACCTTCAGACGGTGAAGGTATTAAAGGTATTAGTGAAGGTATAACTGTTTACCCTACACACAAGATGAATGAAACAATGTGTTATAAACAATTACACTTAATTAAACATTTGAATTGATCAGTGGAGGTACCATACATCACATTGAGTCAAAATCAAAGGGTATGAATGCAAAGACATAGCCATGTTTCCATGTAATTGTTCATGAACCAAAACTTAAACTAAAAGAAAGAAAAAAAGAATTGGTGTTAAATGCAGCGGCCGCCCTGTTACGGGCACGAAAAAAAGAGACCACATAACTCTGATTCTTTATTCTCTCATTGGCTCCCGGTACTCTTTAGAATTAAGTAAAAATTGTATGTGTTGTTTTTAAAGCTCTTAATGGCCTTGCCCCATTACATTTAGACAAGCTGATTATTCGTAATTGTGGTTGGACGTTGGGTCATCTAATCAACTCATGTTGGAAGTGCCCGGGTCAAAACTGAAACACTGGGGTGGCCGCGCTTTTTCGGTTTCTGGACCTAAGCTCGGAATAAGCTGCCCAGTGAGATGCGTATCCTTACTGACCTGGGTCTTTTAAATCAAGACTTAAGACGCACTTTTAAAGTGGCGTTTGGTACCTAGTAATGTGATGGCACATTTGTATTGATGTATTGTTTTTATTTTTTATCTTTTTTGTTGTGGTTTGGGGTTTTGTTGGGGGTATTTTTCCCGTTTGGCCTTCCCTGGTTTTTGTCTCTGTTTTCCCAGTCCTGTGTGGTTCTCTGTCTTGTGATTCCCGGAAGTGTCTGTTTGTTTACTTCCTGTTATTTTGTAGTAGCTTCCTGTCTTGTCGTGTCTAGGCTTGTCTAGCTTCACTTTGTTTGTCTGATGTCCAGCCCCGCCTAATGTGATTCACCTGATGTCTCACCTGTTCCCCGTTACTCATTACCTCCTGTATTTAACCCCAGTGTTTCCTTGTTCTCTTGTTGGATAATTTATTTGTTTGGTGTTTGCGTCGTCCTGTGACCTGTCAGCATTGCCAGTCCATGTGGTATGTTTGTCTTTTCTCCTGCCGACTGTGACCGCTTGTTCCTGTTTTTCCTCGTGACGTTTACCCTGCCTTGCCATCGCCTTCCCCCGTTTTGGATTGTGGATTCTTGGATTTGGTTTTGTTCCCTGTTTGGTTGACTGTTAACTGCAAAAACTCTGCTTAGTTCTCTTCTATGCTCTGCATTTGGGTTCCTTCTGCACATAACATTTTTACTTTTCTCATTCATTCATTATTGTAATTTTGTTAGTGGGGTATTGTTTTAAATCTGTGTTTTATATGTGTGAAGCACTTTGGAT
>NC_045741.1:26271196-26277033 GCF_008692095.1 Etheostoma spectabile
AACAAAAATTACAATAATGAATGAATGAGAAAAGTAAGAAAATGTTATGGTGCAGGAAGGAGGACCCAAATGCAGAGCAGTAGAAGAGAACTAAAGCAGAGTTTATTGCAGTTAACAGTCCAACCAAACAGGGAACAAAACCAAAATCCAAGAATCCACAATCCAAAACGGGGGGAAGGCGATGGCAAGGCAGGGTACACGTCACGGAGGAAAAAAGGAACAAGCGGTCACAGTGGGCAGGAGAAAAGACAACATACCACATGGACGGCAATGCTGACAGGTCACAGGACGACGGCAAAGGCAAACAAAACTAGAATTATCCAACAAGGACAAAGGAAACACTGGGGTTAAATACAGGAGGTAATGAGGTAACGGGGAACAGTGAGACATCAGGTGAATCACATTAGGGGGGGCTGGACAATCAGACAAACAAGTGAAGCTAGACAAGCCTAGACACGACAAGACAGGAAGCTGACTATCAA
Organism: Etheostoma spectabile; assembly: GCF_008692095.1. NCBI lineage: Eukaryota > Metazoa > Chordata > Actinopteri > Perciformes > Percidae > Etheostoma > Etheostoma spectabile. The sequence continues at coordinate 26,271,679 of NC_045741.1, forward strand.
AATAACAGGAAGTAGAACAAACAGACACTTGCGGAATCACAAGACAGAACCACACAGGACTGGGGAGAAACAGAGACAAAAACACAGGGAAGGCCAAACGGAAAATAACCCCCAACAAAACCCCAAACCACAACAAAAAGATAAAAAAAAAACAATACAATCAATACAAATGTCCATCACATTACTAGGTACCAAACGCCACTTTAAAAGATGCGTCTTAAGTCTTGATTTAAAAGACCAGGTCAGTAAGGATACGCATCTCACTGGGCAGCTTATCAGAGCTTAGGTCCAGAAAAACGAAAAGCGCGCCACCCCAGTGTTTCAGTTTTGACCCGGGCACTTCAACATGAGTTGATTAGATGACTCAACGTCCAACCACAATTACGAATAATCAGCTGTTAAATGTAAGATGGGGCAAGGCCATTAAGAGCTTTAAAAACAAACAATACAATTTTATACTTAATTCTAAAGAGTACCGGGAGCCAATGGAGAGAATAAAGAATCAGAGTTATGTGGTCTCTTTTTTTCGTGCCCGTTAACAGGCGGGCCGCTGCATTTAACACCAAATTCTTTTTTTCTTTCTTTTAGTTTAAGTTTTAGTTTCATGAACAATTACATGGAAACATGGCTAGTGTCTTTGCATGTGCATACCCTTTGATTTTGACTCAATGTGATGTATGGTACCTCCACTGATCAATTCAAATGTTTAATTAAGTGTAATTGTTTATAACACATTGTTTCATTCATCTTGTGTGTAGGGTAAACAGTTATACCTTCACTAATACCTGTAATACCTTCACCGTCTGACGGAGGTGAATTCTCCTCCTGTGCTTCCTCGTTTCTAGTGTGGGACACCAGATGGCAAACCTGAAGGTTGTAGCCCTTCCGTTGTACCTGCATGCATTATTCAAAGCCCATTTATCACTGAAAAAGTCCCAGTGTAGCCACATTAAACATCCGCTGGCTCGTTTGTTTATGCCATATTTATGCCTTCAAAATACAGAGCAAGGTTTGCTACTTGTACAATTAGTGACCTATATTTAACCCCATGTGAATCTGAATTATTTAACAGCCATCATTTTATTATGTCATTTTGTTATGCTACATGCTGTCTTAGAGGGAAATACATAAATATAGGATGCCTGTCATCGACCTTTGAACACAGCATAATGTACAGTGCAACGTTCTTGATGGGCTGCTAGTGATTTATCTCCGCGTGGTAGAAAACACTGGTGCACAGTCAGCTACAAACCTTAATATGGTTAAATGGGTTTCAATAAGCTGCCCGTACATTTCAAATACAGAGTAATCACAACATTATTTTACAAGTTCAGAACATTTTAATTTGTGTTATGGTGAAACTGACATCCATAGGGTGTCTACAGTAAATCCAGTGAGGATGACGTCCGTGCACGAGCAGGCGTAAATACGTTTGCATCACATTGACTTTTATTCTTTTTTCTCAATCTGCTTGGCATTCTGTTAAAGCAAGGGTGTATTGAATATATCAGGGTTAAGCAAGGTCGACACCCACTTTAAACTGCTTACACACACACACACACACACACACACACACACACACACACACACACACACACACACAGCTGCTTTAAGTCCTTGGTGGTGAAGTCAGGGTCATGATCCGTGTGATCAATAGCTCAATAGCCTGCAGGATCTCAAGAGGTCCTAATTTCTAAGTGGGATAGAGAAACAATACCGTTGAACAATGTCCTAACACTGCATTGCAATGAGCTGTTCCATTCTTTTCTGACACTGAGAACACTCTGTCTTGTCAAAATATGTATCTTATATGACATACAATAGGTGATATACTCTTAAAGATCTTAATTTGATTCTGGGTCCAACAATAATTCAGATTGATATTTTTGCAATGTGCAAAAAATAATTGCTAGAAAATATTTTTTTCAATAGCTTGTACATAGCCTACAAAAGGGGGCCTGGCAGAAAAAAAAGTTAGGGAACTGCTAGTCTAAATCCTTCACGTTCTACTTCTGCTGCAAGACATTTCTTAGTATTGGAATTTTAAATTTGGTGGATTTCTGAAGACTAGGGTTGACTGCTCCTCAACTGTTTTTTTTTATCAATTTTTAGAGAAGATAATCACACTACTACAAATAATACAGACGCAAATCAGAACTGACACAGTAAAGCTCATCTTCAATAAAATAAACATAAACATGACAGGGCTGTAACATGTGATAGTTGGCACAGATCACCTGTGGTCCAAAAGTTAACCCATCCCAGAGTTAACCTGAAGAGAGAAGCACTTCAAATAAAACTAAGCAATGACAAGCGGACGTATACTACATACATAGCAATACTCATTTGTTGATGGTTGACACATACGGAGAGCATGGCTCCAAGGCTTTCCTCTCCTCTAAGAACACCATTAAAGATCTCCACATATTGTCAAAGACGAGATATTTACCCTTTAACGTAAAAATGAGTTTTTCCAGTGCAAGACAGTCTGACAGTCCTGTAAGCCAGACATTAACAATTGGTTTGACAGTGGATTTCCAAGATTTAGCTATGGTTTATTTAGCTTGTAAGATGCAGAGTAATCATAGATCTGTTTGCCTTACTGAGATTATGATTCACGGGAAAAATGCCAAAGATGCACAGTTTGGCGTCTAATAATAGCTTTATACTTGTGACATTTAAAATCACATCCATCACTTCACTCCCATTTGTGGGCAGTGCTTGAGATTGGTTTAAAGAAATGCCATTAAACCAGAGCATGGTTTCTCCCATCCCAAAATGCTATGTGGACTAGCCACACCCTCCTTTAGAGCGCTTTGGAGGAGGGTCTGGCAAAGTGGGACTAGGGAACTGCTGATTTAAGGACATGCTCACAATTTTCAACATCTTTTCGGGGATTAAACACAACATGCCATTCCCCTTTTAACCAATTCCCAAACCAGTTGTATGAAACATATTGCACTTCTGTGGCATTCTGGGGAGAGGAGTTTTCTGATCTGCCAACCATTGGTCCTCACTGGCATTAAACTAGGTTTGTTCCAATTAGCACCAAGATGAAATGTGAACCATCCAAACAATGGCCCTCTTTTAAAAAAAACAAAAAGGCAGAGATTAAGGGCTAACGGCATTTCTCAAACTCATCTGTCGTGTAGAAAACCTGAGGGACGATGGGAGACTGGCAAACAGGAAGTGATGGCGTAAGGTCACAGTGTTTTTACTTATCTCACAGAGAGAGGATGAAGGGCTAAACAAAGAATTAAGGGTGTAAACATAAAAATTATTTGAACTTAAATGAATAATTTTTGCATCCTCACGTTGTGGTTTTTATAGAGTCAATCAACAGTGCATTAGCTGTGCCACTCAAATGCACACAAGAGGATATACCCATTATGACCACATATAAAATGGATGATGCTCATGTTCAGTGTGTGTATCCATTAATCTGAATGGCATGTTGTCTGGCCAGATTTTAAATAGCCTGTTAATTTGTAATATACAAGGATTACTGTTTATCATTCCCATGTTGATTAGTGGAACAGACCATGTTGCTACATGAAACAAAGTAACACCTACTACTTCCCTCAAACACATACTAATTTGTTCATCAATTTAAATGGATTTTCCTTGTTGCGTCATATTTTGTTTCCTTATTATCGCTTAATGGTTTATTATGGCCAGCCAATAAAGCATGGAAGGGAGGAAGTGAACTGCTCTGCGCTAGGATTTAATTTATTGTATTTGGTTTTCTAAAGCCAGTGATTAATCACAGGGTCCAGGCCAAATGTATCATACTCAGAGTGAGGATTGATTATTTCATTATGAAATTATCCCCCCCAAAAAAAGTCCTTGGTCAAATGTGCTTTTGCTGTGCTGTTTAACACCAACCCACCGCACAAACACTTCACCCATCCACATTCCTGTCGCCCCTCATTTCTCTCCTCCGCCATCACTCTTCTTCCCCTCCTTATCTTCCTCCCCTCCAGGGATCCAGCACATATATCAATTACAGTTTTGTCACAGTTAATTAAGGCCATGGAGAATTAATGACACCAATGTAAAAAGAGAGATTGTCTTTATTGTTATGATTATTCTATTCCAGGCCCTCTAGTCCAGTTGTCAACCTCTGTATTGTTGAAAAACAGACTATATATCCACAACGTTCCACTTCCGGGGTTGCCCCCTCAAAATCAGCCGGATGCCCTTCTTTTCAGCTGAATGACCGTTACCTTCCTCTTTCTTTGTGTTGGAATTTTTTAGCTCCAGTGGATTTCTGAGGACTATGGTTAACTGCTCCTCAGATCACTGCAGGGTAAATCCAGACCGCTAGCTAGACTATCTGTCCAATCTGAGTTTTCTGTTGAACGACTTAAACCTTTGAATGTACACTTGTACACAGCGCCGCCCATGCCGATTCTGATTTGTTTAAAGAAATGCCAATAAACCAGAGCCTTTTTTAGTATTTGCAGCTCAGCAAATATAGTCTATTATTTTACACAGGATGTGCCTGTTTTTGTCAACATCCTCATTATGTTATGGATCCCCATCCTGTACCCCGCATCATGCGAAGCAGCTATGTTTACTTTCCCAAACATCGTTACTTGCATTGCGTTCGTCATGTGGACCCTAATTTGTTCATGCTTTTCAGGTTTTTCAATATGGGCTTTAAATCATTAAAGTTCCCATGACATGGTGCTCTTTGGATGCTTTTAAATAGACCATTGTGGTCCCCTAATACCATATCCCAAAATTCAGTCTTGGTGCAGAATCACAGCCACTACAGCCAGTCCCACAGTGAGCTTTCCTTAGGATGTGCCATTTCTTAGTCTGTAGTTTCTAAGGAGGAGGGGGGGGGGTGGCCTTGGCCTTGGCCTTGGCTAACTGCCACTTAGCTTGTTTGAAAGCCATGATGTCTCTCTCTCATGGGTGGGCCAAATTCTCTGGGTGGCAAAGCAGAGAAGGGGAGGTAACCTTGCCCCTTAGACCTCAATTTTTTTTTTTTTTTTTTTTCTATTTTGTTATTTCCCTCTTATTCTAACCCCAACCGCCCGTCAGACACCGCCTACACAGCCTGGGTCTGTCCGAGGTTTCTGCCTAAAAGGAAGTTTTTCTCTCCACTGTTGCATCGTTGCTTGCTCTGGAGGAAACTACTAGAACTGTTGGGACCTACTCTATCTGTAAAGTGTCTGGTAACCCCCCCTCTTGTTATGAATTGATACTATAAATAAAATTGAATTGAATTGAAAATTGAAATAAGGGGCAATATACCAGATTGGCCCATCTTTCTCAAAGGCAGAGCAGGATACCCAGGGCTTGGTTCACACCTATCCCTATTTCTAGCCACTGGGGGACCATAGG
>NC_045741.1:26277043-26292949 GCF_008692095.1 Etheostoma spectabile
GGAACGCATATTAATGTTAAAAAACATCATAAAGTGAAACTTTCATGCCAAGGGACCTTTTAAATTCTGTATGAATGTATGAACTTATCTCCTACTACAAGGTACTATTCATGGGCAAAACCTAAGTTTGAGTAGTACGTAAGACTTAAACTTAGGTTTTGGCCGCTGATTCCCTCAAATCCATTTTTTTCTCCTCTTGCCTTTTGGGGCTTCTATAACAAATCACTCGGTCACATTGACAGATAGAAACACATAGATTCAGTCAGCCTTCCAGTCAGAGAGATCTAAAGTCAGTCAGACGGATGCATACAAAGTCAGTCACTGGGTCAAGTCAGTGAGACAGATGGAGATGAAGAGATCAACGTGGGGGAAGTAGATGGACCAGCAGTCCAGATGGCCACGGAGACAGATCCCAGCCCAAGTTAACAGTTGCTCAGCCAACACATTACCAGACAGAGCTGTCTCACCAGCAGCCAACTGCCCCAGAGCTCTGCAGGCTTGCTGTGGATGCCAGCTCTTTCAGTCTGGGAAATGGGTCAGACCAACACAATGACGGTCAGAGTGTAATGCTGCTTGGATCTCTTACACATCATGTGTCTTTTTGTTGGACTGATAAATATTCATACTGTAGATGCACATACTTTTCAACAGTTTACAGCCAGTCAGATGCAGTATTGCATTAAAACAGTAATGTAGCTTCGGTAGTCTGTAACTAGTACTTAGACATAACTTAATAACACAATTGTTGATGAATACATCATTCAAGTGTTTGCAAGTCCATGATACTTTAAAAAAAAGCTAGTTATCCAAGATTTTTCCCCCCCATAAAACTATTCATAATTAGTTTGTACAATCAGCAATATTAAAAATTATTGTTAGGTAACGTCATCCTCTAGTAGCCATAGTAATTATGACAGCAGGAAGTATCCTCTAAGAGCGTTACTTATGTGTGAGGCAGGTTGGGGTGTTGGAAATTGATCAAAATTAAGTTACAATCTTGAATATGAAATTAAAAATATTGATACTGCCACGCCACCATGTCACGTCCGGTCGTCTTTTCAAGCAGAAAAAACACGCGTGTTAAAGACCCCTGCCTCTCCACTGAAGTGTGTGAAAGTGGGGAAGTATTTTTGATTTCCAGTGAGTTATGTTGACAATGTTCCTGTTGTCTACAAAAGAGCCACAGTTTGTAAGCTCTGCTATGTGCGTGTACTTATTCTGTATGTTTACCATTGCACATTAGCCTAGCAGCTAGCGGATATTCCTTCTGCTTATTGCTTTATCCCAACAAAACTGCATGGTTAAATTTCAGCCTGCATGCACGTTTTGTAGCCTAAACAGAGCAGCTTACATTGTTTATATTAGAGAGAGCAGGTTAGCGGTTAGCAGTTAGCGAAGTACCATCCGCCGAGTTGCCCTCTTTGCTAAGGGTTTTCTCAGCTGCTGTACTGGCTCAATGGTGTTTTAAGCCCCCAACTAAGCCTTCAAGGCAGCGCTGCGACCATCGTCTACAACCATAACCATTGTCTAAGTGATCCTAGTTCTTTGTCACTCTCCGATGTAAGTCGAGTGCAGATTTGAGTTGCGCATGCGTCCCTTTGCGACAAGTAGCCTACAAGATGCTAACGAGAGACTTCTGTAATATCAATACAGAATGAAAATGGACGTAACCTAAACAAGGTTTGTTCACTGCTGGCTACAAGTTAGCATCAAACACAACAAATGTTGTCAGTTGAATGGCGTTTTGAGCTAACGTTAGCAATCAAACAACCATAGAAACTAAAACCTTTTTTAAAATGACGGCTAGCTTAGCTATCATAGATAGCTACAATGTTTTTGAAAAGATTCTCATCTTCTGTTATTGTTTGTAATGAGAAAAGTTTATAATTTCATGGATTTCACTAATTTCAGTATGACACGTTATGCCGTAAACCGTTTAAATCTGAGTATTGCACCTCAAATCTGCACTCGACTAGCATTGGGGAGTGACATGCCTTCCAGGCAGCGCTGCCCTTAGGATTGTTGGTAAACTTTTCTTTTCTTTTTACTTTATTGACAAATTGTCACGTTTCTAATTGATTGAAGATATGTTATTGTTATATTGTTTTAAATTTGACAATGTTATGTGATACATTAAGAACAAAGGTCAGACATTATATTACATACAAGTCTAGTCTAAAAATGGTTTAGCAACCTATGCTTTAAAAAAGAAGAATTAAAAATCGAGAATCGAAAATGGAAAATCGAAAATGTAATCGAATCAAGGATTTGGAGAATCGTGACACCCCTAATGTGCCACTATCTTGTAACTGCCACACTGTTAAACAAAAGTACAAACTAGGGATGCTTTGGTCCCACTTTTTTAAAAGGGGAGATATTATGCTTTTTTGTATTTTCTGTCATATCTACAACGTTATAATGTGGGATTTTCATGTTAAATGTGGCCAAAACGTCAAATAATGAGGTAAATGCAATTTAGAATAACTTGAAACCTTTTTCTACGATTTTTGACAGTAGAAATTATTGCTTCGTTCTAATACAAGCTAACGTTAGCTTAGTGCTAAATATCAAGTAGCTGCATGCTTCCGCCATCCTTTTTTGGTGAATTTGCACGGTACAAAGCCCTGCTAAATATCTACAACGATGCATTAGCTCCAGTTTCAGCTAGCTAGTGAAACAACCAAGGGGGTAAGCTTCTCCTCTCTAAGCGTAGCTCCCATGGCGCCATTTTAATGCTATGAAGCTATCACCTGCAGTTAGCATCCCATTCACTGCTGGCGGGTGGCTGTGGCTCAGGGGTATAGCGGTCGTCTGCCAATCAAAAGGTTGGTGGTTCGATCCCTGGCCCTGCAGTCCCACATCGAAGTGTCCTTGGGCTAGACACTGAACCCCGAGTTGCCCCCGAGTTCATGCGCAGCATCGGGGTGTGAATGTGTGTGAGTGTATATCTGATGAGCAGGTGGCACCTTGTACGGCAGCCTCGGCCACAGTGTATGAATGTGTGTGAATGGTGAATGTATCCTGTATGATGTAAAAGCGCTTTGAGTAGTCGTTAAGACTAGAAAAGCGCTATATAAATACAGCACATTTACATTCATTTTGGCGCCACTTTGACAGTGAATAACTTTACATCTGAAGTCTTTAAAGACTCTATTTGTGCATTGTTCATTTCTAAATAAACGCGACTTACTTACATTAGAGGAATCACCGTATAGTACAGGGTAAGCTCGCAGACAGTTTGGACTTCCATTAGCTGTTTAGGTTTAATTACTAATGTTAACTAGCATGTTAGTTAGCAGTAATTAGCCTGTGCCTATGTTAATGTTAACTAGCATGTTAGTTAGCAGTAATTAGCCTGTGCCTATGTTAATGTTAATTAGCATGTTAGTTAGCAGTAAATAACCTGTGCCTATGTTATCTCCTAACATATACCTTCGCTTTCCGTCTCTGCTGATCTGGGAATGATTGAGATTTCTCTTGGCAGAGACTTACAACTTTCAGACAGGTTGCCCACGTCCCATCTACATCTTCAAGCTTAGTTGGAGGCTGTGCAGTAAAGCCATCACTGAAGAAGAACTTCTAAAAGACTCTACTGGTTCCCGTCCAGAACAACGGGATATGGAGCAGAGGCTACAGAGCATCTCATATGGAGGGTTAATACAGGTGCAGCAGTCATGTAGAGTAGGAGGAAAATATTTAAATTAAAAACAATTAAAGCATGATCTCGTCTGATCTCAAAAGCATGTAAACATGTTTTTTGTACAAACACTAATCAGATGTTAAATCAACTGAGACCCAGATGTTTTCCGTGATGCCCTGGGTCCGCCTGGGTCTTGCAGTTGGTGAAAAGGAACTGGGGCACCTGTCTCTTAAAACTGCGGCCACCTTGATCTCATGATGTTACCGTTGCCCACCTGTGCGTCAGTATCAAGTTGGTTATACTTATACTTATACATGCCCCTCGGGCCGTGATTCGGACCAATTTTCACATTTTCACACAGGCCAGGTATCGAGCCTGCATTAGGCTCCTCCTTTATGTTTTAATTAATTAAATTAACTAAATGGTATGCAATTTAAATAAACTATGACATGGGGGATTTCAAAAACAAAGAAAGAAAGAGGTTTTATAACTTATTACTCTGACACAAAGACAGCTCAAACACACATGATTATTCATGCTTCTGGACTTTTTAAACGTTTAAACTAACATTTTGATGAGTGTTTTATATTTAGGGATCTTAATATAATAATGATGATGATGATAAGTGTTGATTCAAGTGTTGTCACTTAAAAAAAAAAACATTTCTTTAACAAACAAAAAAATGTTTCAAACATTTTTCAAAATTAACAAAATAAAATATAATTACTTTGCCGTTATAAACTAAATCCCTGACAGCTAGGGCCAACATTTTAAGCCTGTGCAGGGCTCTAACGTGGTGTCAGTTGTGGTAGTATCGGACCGATGATGGTATCGGTGCATTGCTAATACATACTCATTCTGAGTAGTATTTTCAAACAATTTCCAATCCTTGCAAATATCTAGTGCTCAATATTCTTGTCACTTTGGTGACGCTTGGAAAGCATATACAGGTTGGTGGTTGACATAACATCACATTACATCCTTTCTGTTGATTAAAATGAATGAATGAACGTTCTTAAATGAACAGTATAATACCATAGTTGAGAGTCCACTGCAGTGTTTTCAGCTGAATAGAAAGTGGAGCCATGCCGTCCCGATTAACTGACATCCTGTAATAAAGAGTGCTGGTCAAAATGCTGTTAGTATTGGTTTTAGTGGGCTGCACTAGTGCCATTCAGTTTAAATGTAGAGTCATACAATTTCATTTGTACTGGTTTCATTGGACAGTTTAGAGTTATATGGTATAGAGGCAGTATCAGAGAATTTTGTTAGTATTGGTTTTACTGTAATGAGTGACTGTGGATGCATAGTCCTTGAACCTCCAAACTGGTTATGCATCCTAACATTCCACATCTTTCTGAAACCACAGGTCAAACCTTCCTTCTTCCCACTCTTTTTATTTAATCAACCACAGCCTCACTGTTTTCTCCAAAACCCTGGAGATCACACTGACCACTTGATCTTTGTGAAACTGTAGGACAAAATGTACAAATCTATTTGTATGTCTATGGTACCCAACTGTACCATATGAAGAAAAAAGAACATTTTGAAGGAAAAATGGGTTAGGACAACCCTACAAATTGAAGACTTGTCCGTTGTCAGCTCTCTAAGAGGCTATACTTTAGAGCTGAAGGCCATTCTGCTGGGAAACAATAGGGATCTCAGGTTGGAACGTGCACGTTCAAAGTGTCTACAATACAATGGTTGAAGATATGGGTACAACTCATGTCAGGACTTAGATAGTGACTGTCTACTGGAAAAGCATTGTCTGCATGTTTCTCTTTAAAACCAAGATAAAGATACAAATCTAGATACCCAAGAATGAGTCTCTCATAAAAGAAAAACATTCCATTTCCATTCCCTCTACTCAAACACAACTACATACTCACCACATTGAGAACAAAAAGCTGTTGAATAAGGGAAAATAAGATAGAACAAGTTGCTTTAAAAAGTATTGGATAAAGTGCCAATGCAGTTATTTCACAACATTTTGAATTGTTGTGGTTGATGGTGGTGGTGGTGCAAGGGAGGGGGAACGGGGGAGAGAGTTTAGTTCAGTTTGTGTATGGCTTTGGCTATAACTGTTGGAGGTTCAGCATTTTGTGGCCCTGTAGCGTCTTCCAGAGGGCAGCAGCGTATGCTGATGTTGAAAAGGGTGATTATTGTCCTTAACATTTAATTACCAGTTCAGATTATCACCCATCCTAACCTTAATGGACACTGAGGAGTGTGTGTGTGTGTGTGTGTGTGTGTGTGTGTGTGTGTGTGTGTGTGGTGTTGTGAACAAATACAACTGGTTATGGTATTTTCTTGCAGATGTCAGATGTTACCTTCTCGTGAACACACCACTTTCATAATGTTGAATAAATGATTGTAAGAGATGTTGTGTTTACAAATGCCACTCGCTTGATTTATATGGTAGTGTTTGTGTGTGTGTGTGTGTGTGTGTGTGTGTGTGTGTGTTTGCATATGCCAGCATGAATATGAAAGGTCACATCTCCTGCAGTTGCAGAGTAAGCCTTTTGTTGTCTATCTCTTCACATGTCAAGCTGTGCTCATTTAAAGCTCTTCCTGGGAATGTAAAGGAAATATTAAATATGACTTTACATATGTGTGTTTACAAAGTTGCACACAACCAATGCATTTTAATCTGACAATCTTGTACAAGTGTGTGGGTCACAGAATGCACATGATTGAGAGTGAGTGAGTGTGATTTAAAATATGCAGAAAGGTGACCCTTATACTACGAGTATTAACCTTTCTTCTGCACTGATGTCCGTCCACACTGTGAAATATGCAACAAGGTCTCACGGCAGTTTGTGAAATGGGCACGTTATTTTCAATGTGTTGATTCTTGTACACAGACCTGTTTATGTCGTTTTTTTCTGGGGGTTGTGAGAATTTTTTTAATCTAATGTATTACAATTTCTCGTTTTTTTTTTGTGTTGTTCAGCACGTAATGGGATGCATCTATACGGAGGTTGGGTTTAGGAAAAGAACAACGGGGAAAGGACACGGCACACGCCGGGGACATGATCCGCAGCTCGCTCCCGCTGATATAGTCCCACCCAGCCCTGCGACCATACTCACAAGGATTCTATAAAAACTCAGACAGCTCTTAACTTAACTGAAAGATTCCTTACAACTACTCCGGGCGCAAAGAGGGGAACTCGAATCTGAGTCGCAGTGACTTCAGACAACTTGGCTCGATTTGGACTAGGAGATGCAGAAACCATGAACAATCTTTATTTTTAGGATTAGCATTTGCTGCGCATGGCCACACATGAGGAAGGACTTCACACATGTCGACCATTTATACAACAAGGCCAAAACAAAAGAAGCGCTGAATGCAAAGTGTGTGGTTTTCTGGCTCAACCACTTCTCATTTTATCAGGCACCCTAAAAGGTTGGCAAACATGTTTAGCTCAGCACTGGGAATTTAACGTTAACTTGCTTCTTGCTTTAGCTATGACCTGTGGGAGGTTAGGAAAAGATGAATGAGCGTTTGTTTTGATTTACGTGATCCTTCATGTCCTGTTGGCTGCGACTAAGTTAAACGTGTATTAAGTGATGTAAAGAGATTGTTGGTATTGGAACTGAAAGTGACATAAAAAGGAAAGACACAAGTAAAGTACAAGTACCTCAAATTTGTATTTAAATACAGTACTTGCCAAAACAAATACAACCCCCCCCGTCCAGCTTTAAAATATCTGCCCCCCAGATTCATGCACTGCCATGGCAACAACTTCTGTGTCTCAGCTGGCTAAACAAAATATGGCAGAATCAATGTTAGCTCACCTTAGGTTGTGGATTAGCAAACTGTTGCTCCTGCTGTAAAGCGCGCCAGTTAGCATCACAAACAATAGCAAACGGATGAGGTTAAACTGACCTATTGAAAACGGTAAAACTAGTGAAAAGCTAACGTTCCTCAAATGTCCACCGAGACATCAGTTTTCAGTCCTTTGAAATCACAGAAGTTTTTGGAAGGTAGGGGTTACAGTAGTTCCTAAGCTGTCATTAGTTGTAGACGCAGTGCACGTTACGGTACATGGCTGTGCTCTGTAAGTAAAAAAAGGTGGTCAGTTGGTTGACATTTAGTTTAGAATTTATAGAAAGCCACCCGACACTTAGCCCTCATGTTGTCCTTGGGTCAGGGTTAGGGTTAGGGTTAATTTTGACCCGTTTTCAGTAAAAAATAAAAATTTGGCACAAAAAATGGGCCGTCGAAATAAGCGCTGAAAATGTCAACAATAAAAATATCAAAACACGTTGGCAAAAACATAAAAAAAGCACCCACAGTATTGAAAAAGTGACAAACATGTTGGTAAAAGCGATAATAATGTTGAAAAAGAGACATGGGTTAGTGTATATAAAAACAAAAAAAGATGATTCTCTATCATAAGGAAGTGAACTATGTTGTGTTACATGTTTGTGGACTTCTTACATTTCACATTATTTGGCGGCAATAGTGTTTCTGTATTTAGTTGTAATATTATGTTGAAGTTTGCACTATATAACAGATAAAACAATTTCTGTATTTGTTCTTATGGCACCATAGAGCCAGCACAAAAAGAGACATTTAGTCTTGTTTCAGACTTTAGTACCTCAACATTTTGTCTATACTATATGTTCATGTAAATAGTCAAAAACAGTTATTAACTTAGGTGAGTAAAGAATTCTTGGTGTTTTTTGTCATATTGCAATAGCCTGTTCATACTGATTATACCAACCAAAGCTGATACTGTATGCTATTAGATAAAGAGGTCATTATAAAATGTTACATGCTTTGAATTTCTTATCCTTAGCTATGCAGTGTTCTAAGCAGCCTGGATGAAACACAGCAGGTGATACAACACTGATTATACCAATGAGAGACTTTATTGGATTCTAGCTCAAAAACGTGAGACTTGACTTTGACTCAAGCTCAGAGACTTTAGACTTGACTTACATTATAACTCGGAGACTTGCGAGCGTCTCTGTCCCAGTGTAGAGGTTATTAAGAAGCCTCTGAGCCAGGAAAGGGCAAGAAGTGAGGAGATGTGGCTGAGCTTGTTGCTTGGTGTTATGCACAGTGCTGCTATTGCTTGATCATGGGTATTTGATTCTAATTTCTGGTCTGACTATGCCTTCACTGTTTAGACTGCTGATAATGCAGATGTGCCCCATGTAACCCTAACAACCCAGCAGATTGCAACAAAAGCCCATTAGCCACTTAGCAGGAAGTCCATTGTATCCACTATTGCTGTTGGCTCATGGTGCATGCGTCTAGCAAGAATGAAATGCTCCGCTCCACTCACTGTGCAGCCCATAAAGCAGGCTCTAGAGACCTCCGCCGGTCTAGCGCTCTGCTTACTTGAATGGGGATTAAATGATGAAATTGTGCAGCTCTTCTGGACTTTTAAAATGTTATCGGACCAAATAGATTAAACTCGGGTATTGAAACGAATCATTTTGCGGGGTTTATGACGCTCAAAAAATGTATTCACTGATTTACTGACATCTCTTTTTCCATGCTAGTCTATGGAATCTTTGGTCCAGAGGGCATCACAGGACGGTCTGGGAGATGCAGTTCCACCATTTGGCCACTATGTTCAATTTGCTAAAACTGTTGAAACCGGAGCGTTCAGAACAGTTGGAAATCTGAACATTTTAGCTCACAGGGATTTCTCTGAAACATGTTTACCTTATTATTTGAAAGTCCATCATTATAACATTAGATATGACAGATAATATACGAAAAAACCCTAATATGTCCATCATAGGCTTTCACCTACTTCATTTGAAACATTACTGCAGTGGAGTTCCATTTTTGATTTTGTACATGGACAGCAAAAAAAGTACTAATACTGGCCATATATTTGCATATGACCACCTGTTAAGTCCATGGTTGGCAAAAAAGGGTGTTATATTCACCTTTTTACATTTAGTGTTCATTTATAAAGTTCTCTCTTTGTCAGTTTGCATCAGCCAAGCATCTTTATTGAGTCATTGGCCATGATATGACTACCCAGCCCAGGCACTGCCAATGGCAACTAATAGGCCCTGCAGTAAGGGCACTCTGCCGGCTGTATGCCGGCATCATTTTGCTCTGAATACTTGAGGGAAAGTGTTCATATCTAAATTACCCATTGGCCTCAGGGTTGACTGAGATTTTGACGTTCAGCCATCTCTCTCTTTCTCTTGCTCTGTCCATCAGCCTTGCTATTACTTCATTTTGCTGCTCTCTCGAAAATGCCATGTCCTTGTTTCTCTCTCTTGCTGTGAGCAACATGTTTTTCGTCAGCCAATTTTGCAAAAATGTGGGAAATTTCACGAAAGTCATTCTTGTTTCCACAAAATGGTACTAAGCAAATAAATCAGCTGTCTAAATGTCAACTTAGAGCATACATCAAAAATAAAAATAGCTGTTACACTTATTTAACAGTTTTAGTTGTCCTTTAACTGATGATTCTGATTCATTACATCTCATGTTGTAGGTAGGTTTGACAATTGGTACTCTCAGCAGTTCCCTTTGCAATGACGCATAACTACTGATATTTTGGGTGTGTTCACTTTCAGTGTAACCCCCCAAATGAAGTAGTTTAGAGGATTTTTGCCTTGACTGCTGGAAGCAAGCTGGGGATGGCAGTGTAAACAAAACGCTACATATGAATATGAAACACAGCCATCAACACTTTTAAATAATCGTTTGCAGAAAGCAAGGAAGTTGCACTTTGGCGCACCACTGTTTAGGAAAGTACAAAAATAAAATTAGACGAAGAGGAGCGGAAGGGGAAACAGTTGCTCCTACAGTGAGGAAATCACAGACAAACTAGAAAAGAAATAAGAGCTTGAAACAAATCAAGCTTTCTGTCTTATGAGTCAGGTTGCAAAATAACTTACATGAGAGTTGAATGATACACAATGAGAAAACAACGAGACAAAGCTCCCTGAGATAATAGATATATGGTAATGAATCAGATGGATATAAGGTGGTTTCAATCATCTGGACAAACTGTTGGCCTGCTTACACCCTGTCTGATCGTCAGGGCTGCCAACATTTCAATTTAGTTTGGAGTGAGATATGTTCTTGATGAAGTTGTTGCATGATGAGTAGGCCTTCTGTGACAGTACCCAGCACAGGGGTTGGGGTCATCACTCCTGTTTTTTCAACAACAACAAAAATCACCAATCAAACTCACAATGTAAAGCCTTAATAGATGAAAAGCCAAGTCAAAAATAATAATATGATAAATAAGAATGGTTGATCAGCATTCTTACCAACCTCCAGACATCATAGCCTAAATGATGCTGATTAATCATTGAGTTCACTTAAAAAGTTATGGGGAGAGGCAGAGCAAGGAAGCCATCACTCACACACAGACCCAAGCCCCATTCCTCCTTCAGCCTGCTAAATGGGCATCTGGAGAATAATGTGTCAATCAGCAAAGTCAATGTGTCTGTATGCCAACTCGTTAAATGATGAAATGGAGTCTGAGATGACGCATGCTGTTGTAGCTGCATGAACAGTAACACACATTTGCAAACATGAATTTGTTTGGTAATATGTGTTATTTATTGAATTGTAGTGACAGAAACAATGACTATTTAGGCACAATAAAGCTCTGTCTGTCCTGTAGGCAGCAGGTATCTTTTCCATTTGTCTCTAACTAAAGTGATGATCCGCTGGTTAAATTTTGTGCAACGAGCATCCGACTGTTGTAAAATAACCACAGAACCCCCCGCGCTTATGTGCACATCAACTGCGTCGTTTTGATTAATTATTCAACACAGTTTCTTCTGCATATGAATAAGCGTGTTGTGAGCGGCTTACCTTTTTGAAAAAATGTGTATTCAGTTCCACAATAGTTTCATGTATAACTTCCACAGGACTATTCTTTCTAATTCCAATACTGGTGTGACACGAGAAAGGGAAAAGTGTCAACTGTGTAGGTCTGCATCATCTAACTGTTTGTGTTTTTTGCCGCATCAGCCATCTCAGTGACATTAGTGTTCACAGATATTATTACTGTAGTCGGTACAATCTCACTGTAATAAAAACGATAGCCCCAAACTATGATCCCAAATGGAAATAAGCCATAATTATCTTTTATTAGTTATTGATGGTTGTATTTCATAAGGAGATGGAACCAAAGAAATCACCTTGATAATGACATTAAACCAGTCAAGAAATCTTTCTTTAGTAGTGGGTATCGGATGAGACCAATATTAAAACACTTATCAATACCAACACCTATTGATACTCTTATAAATACTACTATCTATTCTCCGCTGCAACAAAATAACACGTGAAAAGAAAACAACTTTTTTCTTGCATTGCTAAGTTGAGTAGTTTCCTGGGTTTGATTTATATTTAATGAGGGAGGAGTAATCGCTGGCATAAACAGTACAAAATTAGTTTTATCTGGATGTCAGAACAGCTCACACTAAATTCAGCGGAGCAGCTTCTCACTTACATCAGCCCACCTTAGGTTAGCCATAAGGTGCACTAAGATTGTCCTCAGCAAAACTGGAAGGAGCAGCTTTTCACTAATATATAAGACTACCACCTGAAAGGTCAGACCACCTTACGTCAGTGAGCCGGCCACTTTAGCTTGTCGGTTGTCAGATTATCTACATCTGCTTTTCATCTGCCTAATAACCAATAAAGTTAATAATTAAAAGTGTGCTACTTAGGCTCCGCTACAGCTCTGTGTCTGTCACTCACCACTGAGTCAGACTTAATGTCCCGCCCACAACACTATCTGACTTTCCTTTCCTGGATATTGTGTTGAAAGTTTATCATTTGTGAAATAACAGCTTGAAGCATTTATACAAAGTTTTGGAGTTTTGTAACATTCCACAATCTTAATTTAGACTTCATTTTCACTGTAAATGCATATTTGCTCAAACTATCGGTTGTCAGTTACATTTACTATTAATAATCAGTATTGGTATCTTCCTTAAAAAAACAGTATGGGTCGATAGTCTTGAGGAGTTGTTGCATTTAATTACTGACAAATAGCCAAAACTTTACACATACTGCACTGCTACGTATACAGCTACAACCTTATTATTTAATTTTTGCACCCCCCCACACACACACACACACTATACTGCTATATTTACATTTACAGATAACTGATTACTTCATACTCACCATCATACACACTCTCTCTTTCTCTTTCTCTCTCTCTCTCTCTCTCTCTCTCTCTCTCTCTCTCTGGCTTACAATATGCGCTAAGTTATTCTCAAAGGACTTAGCTACTATTGTGTAGCCTAACACTTTTTAGTTTAAAATCAGCGTTACATAAAAACTGATGTAACGCCATCTGTCCAGGAACTTATCATTAATTTTTAATAATTTACAATGTTTAATGATCCCCAGTGGCAAAATTACAATTTATGGGGGGTACGGTGCCTTGCTCAAGATAACCTGAGAGTGCCCAAGAGGTGAAGTGTCATCTCTCCAGCAACCAATCCCCCCAATCCATACTTTGGTCTATACAGGGACTTGAACCAGCAACCCTGGACTGAGATACTGCCTCCCCTCAATGGTACTGACCATTCCAGAACTGGTAGCAGTTTTTTGATACCCTATCTCCATTCTTTAGTGAGCTCAACAATGTTGCAATCTTGAGGGAACTTCTTGTCTTGAGCAGGGGATGTTTACTATTTTCCTTCTGATTTCCTTAAATTCCCAACTTCAAGTACTTCTGTTCTACTACTGTGTTTCTCTGTCTCTCTCTGTCTCTCTCTCTCTCTCTCTCTCCTCTCTCTCTCTCTCAATGACAGTGATACTTTGTATCCCTGCCCTCACAAAGGCATAATCAATTCAAGAGTTTGTCTTGGGTCGTTATTACCTGCTGGAGGACCATCTGTTCACGGAAGCTGGCTGAGGACTCTGCCAGGCACACACACTGAAACATACTCTGGCACACACACACACACACATAGCCTGAATGGTTGCCAGGTAGATTTGGACTGAAGTAAGTACTGAGAAGTCGAATAATTGTGCCTCAGGAAGGGCTGAAGACAAAAACCTTGGCCATCAAAGTGTGTGTACATTGGTTTTCTTTTTGTTTCTGCTTACACATATGGCTGCATAGTACAGTGTATATGTCCATGTGTTTATCTCTACTAATGTGACACGTGTGCATGTGTGTGTCATGTATAGATGGTGAAGGCATCTCACCCAGCCAAAGGTGTTCAGCTATTGTTAAAGAGTAGCACAGTTACGTATAATTACACCCACTACCTTAAAGACAGCCTGGCCTTCTAGCTGCTAGAGCTACTGTGGCACAGGCACCGTCTGGAAAAAGTAAAAAAAGAGAATAAAAAAATAAAAAAAAGATAAATGTTTATTATATTTTTGCCTTTCTAGGTTAACATGTTCCTTTGTGTTACAGTGATAGCCTGGTTCTTGGCCTCAACATTGTTTATTATATAATTATACCTAAATTATTCTGCTATGTCCTGACGCCCTGCAGTGCCCTGATATGTCAATAACTACTACAACTAGTTCTAGTCATAGTTCCATTTTCTTTATTGTGACTAATATTGCCACTGTTCATCACACCCCCAACCGGCACTGTCAGACACCACCTACCAAAAACCTGGGTCTGTCTGAGTTTTTCCTCGCCACTGTCGCACTAAATGCTTGCCCTTGGGGGAATTACTAGAAATGTTGGGTCTCTATAAATGATATAGTGTGGTCTAGACCTGCTCTATCTGTAAAGTCTCTGATAACTCTTGTTTTGATTTGATACTCTGAATACAATTTAATTGATTCTAATTCCCTAGTGCAGAGATCTTCAGCAGGGGGTCCTCGACCCTTAGGGGGTCCTCAGTTACTCCAGGGGGGCTGCCAAATTATAGTTTGCTAATTTTTTAAACATTTTTTTCTTTTACTTTTTTATTAAAATGTCTGAAAACATCCATTAATATGAAATCCTGTGCCTTCCACATGTATGTTAACATTAATGTATAAATGTATAAATATTTAGTCATCCACCGAGTTTAATATGCAGCTCAGTTTTATAAAATATACTGTGTGTGGTAGGGGGTCCCTGCACTGTCTCTCTTTCAGCTGAGGGGCCTCTGACCTAAAAGACCCCTGCTCTAGTGTTTAAAACAGCTATTATTGATATTCTTATACTGTAACTGTATACTGTATCAAATGTCCATGCGAAAACAATGTGCCAATACAAAAGGGGCTGCTCAAATCTCTAGCTGCCCTCTGGTTTATCGAGCGTCATAACAAGTTTCAGCTCATTGTTTAGCTGACTGGCCCGTAACTTTACTGGGTTGGTTCACTGCCCTTATAGCATCGTTTTGGGTCACAGCAGAACGTTTTTGAGGGAAAAAGCTCAAAAAAGCCACTGTACACACTGAACACATAATGCTCTTTTAAAGCTGCAGTAGGGAGTTCTGAGAAAACGTGGACTTAGCCTAAAAATTTGAACAAGCACACCTTACAGGTCCCTCCCCCTTGCTCTCTGCTGCGCTACAGCCCCCCCTCCACAGCTCCTCCCCCACAGCGGGGCCTGCCACATCCTCATGGACAATACAGGGGATTTATTCTGAGGGTATAGCTGAGGGTATAGCTTACATAAAAAATTTGCTTATTTAAAATATTTCTATTAAAAGCGTTGTCAATTTTTTTCAATAAAAGGGTTTAAAATTATTTTTTATGTAATCGCTCATTTGTGAGAACAAAAGTAGCACGTTACACAATACATTACTGAATTACCTTTTGGATCAATTTAAAACATTAAACTTTCAGTAGGAATGATGAATCAGTGAGGAAGCTCAATAAGCCAAGGAATAACAACATCTTAGAAAGATGTCTTAGGTTTTATTAGCATATGGTCAAATAAATCAGCTTTTTTTGCAAAGTACTCCTGCACAAGGAAATACTGAACATTTTGATTTGGACTGAAAGACGATTCCTTCACGTGCCTCTGTGTCTGGGGCCATGTCTGACCTGTTGAAGGAGCACAAATAATTTGTGTGGGATACTTACATGTCAAGCAGAAATGTGGCTAACGCTAGCTCAGAATCCGTGTTGAATCCTTTCAGGAGGCGTAGCTCCCTCCACCTCTGAGAAGCCGCTTCGATGTTGACCCTCGTTTTATTTCAGGCTCGGTTTAATTCTTTCTTTTAGCTCGCTTTTCGTCATCGGTCTTCTTCTGTTTGCCCGTCTTTGTTTTCTGAGCCGGTGTCACTCGAGAAATTGGCAGTTTTCCTGAAAAGTTGTTTTTCCGCGATTAGCAAAGCAGCAGTGC
>NC_045741.1:26292959-26301347 GCF_008692095.1 Etheostoma spectabile
TTGAGCTTGAACGGTGGTACGCACTGTTGCTAAGACAGTCCTCCTGGCTCTGATTGGCTGTTTCTGACCGGGAGCGGTGTATTTCTGCAAGTGGCAGTAGGAGCACAGAGAGGAGCCACAGGAGCTTGATTTTTTCACAGATTATCTGTCTCATATTCTACTGTCACACTCTAAAAAAGATTATAGTGGCTAACTTAAAAAAATTAAGGTACAATTGCAGGACTTTTTAAGTAGTTCAACTCGCATTTTTGAGTAAATGTGGCGATTCTTTTATAGTAAGACAACTAATTTATTTAAGTACAACCAACATGACTAACAAGTTATTTAAAGTAAATCTACTTAAATTGCATGAAAAGTTTAGGTAATATTAAGTTGTCAATTACTTATTTAGGCTATTTTAACTTTTTATTTTGAGTAAATGCCGTGATTTTTATAGTAAGTTTAACTCGTTTATTAAGTACAACCAACATGACTAACAAGCTTAATAAAGTAAATGTACTTAAATTTCATGAAATGTTTAGGTAATATTATGTTGTCAAATTACTTAATTTAAGCTATTTTAACTTATTTTACTTCCATTGTACCCAGAATTGTAATTGCAAATTGTTACCTTAACTTTGTGTAATAACTTAATTCACTAACAAGATAAATACACATAGCAATTCCTTTTTATAAACATTTTATTGTAAAACATGTTAACGTATAAACTATATTATAGAATAGTATTATAAATAAACAAATAAACCAGCCTATTTAGACAAAAATAAATACATACAGTGATCCCTCGCCACTTCGCGGTTCACTTATCGGGATTCGCTATTTCGCGGATTTTCATAATGCATTTTTTTTTTTTGGTGCATTGTGCTCTGCATTCTGATTGCTAAAAACTCACTCCCGCTTCTTGTATCAAACATGCTACGAATTGTGCTATCATTTTGTCGTCCGTGCAGTTATTGTACGTACATAAAACAGCTTGGCAAATTTACATTAAATTGGCCAAATTATCTGTAATTTCGAACATCTCCTAAACCATAATGTCGACGAAACGGCCTGGACCGACAAAAGCACTGTCGGATGGGCCCAAACGGCGGAAGTGCTACCTATCTCAGATAAAGTTAAACTTCTGGACATGCTAAGGGAAGGTAAAAGCTATGCAGCCGTGCTCGCCATTACGGAATCAATGAATCTTCCGTTCGTTACATAAAGAAGGAGGAAAAAAACATAAGGACGACAGCAGCAGTCAATTTTAATACGAATGCAAAAAGGGTTGAACTGTTCGCAACAAGACCATGGTACGGATGGAGACGGCATGCTCTGTGGATTAATGACTGCAGGAAAAAAAACATAACCCTGGATACAAACGTCAGAAGAAGAGAACACTGAGAGCGCAGTCAGGATGCAGCGGCCCAGTCTGAAGAGCAGTGAAAGGCCTACACGTGAGTCACTGTATTTGTATACATGTAATAGTTGCTAATTGGTAAAAAAAAAAAAGTTTTCTATTTCGCGGATTTCACTTATCGCGGGTCATTTTCGGAACGTAACCCCGCGATAAACGAGGGATTACTGTACATTTACCCAAATCAGTTTTAATAGAGAGTGTCATTATTTTTTTTAACAGGACCCTAATTCCCCAAGCCTGTGTGTACCAGACTGATGAGGAGAAGAAATTTAATTAGTCCAGTATTGATGGAGAGCGCATCTTTCTGGTGGCTACAAAAATGAGCTGAAATGTAGTTCTATAAGGCAATGTGCTGCGTCAAATTGTGTTCACAATAGTTCTTCTTTTACACCTCAACGGTACAGGTGGTTACTGTAAGTCCTTACAACAGAATGGAAAGCCTTTCCCTTCACTTGTTGTGGCTGGTAAAACCAAGTCTCCTAAAAAGTATTTTTTAGCTATTTTGCAGCTGCCAGCTGATGCGCTCTCTATCATACTGGGCAATTAAAGATAGTCTTCCCTCAGTCAGTCAGTCAGACAGAGACAGACAGAGACAGGTTGAAAAATAACAAAGCTTCCCTTTAATGAAAATTATTAGTGTATGGGAGCTTCTAAGTTGCCCTTAAAATAGAACATGTTCAAATTACTAACGAAAATTTGGAGGCCAATCCACTGAGTCCAGTGCGGTGCATGATAAAAAATACAATAAAAAACACCATGCACCATGGTGTTGAATTTGAGGACAGTCTAATTCTTCACTTTTTAGCATAGCAGTTTATTTTTTAAAGACATAACCTTGGACTGGCTTTCAGCCCATCCAGATAAAGGCATATCTTTTGAAATACCTCAAAAGTGTTTTTCGTTCTTTGGGTAGCTGAGGTTGAGTCCGTATATCAGCCCATTAGCAAGGCACATGCTCTGGGTACGTCAAGTCTTGCAGGACTTCGTTCCCTCAATGAAGATCTGGCGCTGGTTGGATCAGACATGGTGGCACCTTGGAAAAGACCATCTCCATCACTTCACTGACAATATCCCACATCCTGGCATAGTAGGTCAGAATCAATGTCAGTGTTTACTCCTCATGTTAAAATCAAGAGTAACACAAGTACAGTGTGTATGTGAACTAAGTGTCGGATTTACCTACCAACTGCTCGAAGAGATCCTCCTCCTTTCCTCTGAGATACACCATTAGACCACAGATAGCAACCTCTCCTTTTTTCCACAGACCACTGTGAACAAGAAACATATGCTAAACTGCTCTTCTATGAATTTAAGTTTTTAATATTAGATCACTTGGAAAACAAACCAAAGAATGAGGTTGATAGACTTAGACTGTACAAATTACCAATCTGTATTGTTTTAAATTAAAATAAATAATGAATAAATTTAAAAAGGCTTTAAATATTAAATCTGTTATGTAAATATTAAACAATATACATGATTCAGTTTCCTTGTTCTGTTGTACGGTACAAGGTTGTGATGACCAATGATGAAACTGTTAAGGCTTTTGAATTCAACTTTGTTATTACATTTACTATGCTGTCTTGTTACCTTTCACTACTCATATAGTTTTGGTTGTAATTGATTTTTTTTTTTAGAACTTCAGAGCAGAGATAACATTTTCCTTATAAGTGTTTGGATTGAACAGCTGCTTCTTAATACTACAGCAGACAAGGAGCACTGATAGTTTTCATGTGAAATTGTGTTCTGGCCACCTGTCAAATTTGTCAAAAGTCTAATTAACACTCTCCACTGAAAGTGAACCAACACAACAATCACCCATACCAAAATATAAGTTCAAATCAAGATATTAACCCAATATCACCTACAAAACATTTAGAAATTAACTATATACTTACCTCTAGCAGGTTTCTTATGCGCTGAAAATTCATTTTTGAAGCCCCTCCTCTTAAGGACACCAAGGACTGTATTTTTGTTGTGTGTGGTCCAGTTTTTGCCATGAGCGTTGCCCGAGTAATAGTGGTGATCCTCTGAATTCATCATTAGCTGTTTAATATAAGACACAAATGACAAAAACACAATTTGGTAATGTAAAAAATGACCCTAAAATGAAACGTACTGTGAACCATTTATGAAAAAATATTTACCTGAGCTGCATCAAAAGAGCAGGCAATCGGTGTTTTAGGTAGTGACTGGTGGGTGCTTCATTCACAACAACGTGTTTTTTTAAGTGACGACCATGTGTCAAAGTATTCTCTTTCTGTTGAGATAGGGTTTAGAGAACAAATAGACAGTTAAAAGACAACACTCTCTATGTGTCACTGTCTCAACGGTTGAATAGCCTCTTGAAGATGGGTACGCAAATGCCCCATGTTTTAAATGAGCACTACAATCCATAAAGACAAGGGAGAAATTGTCCACATGGGCATGTCTAAGTCTATAATGTTTAACAGCTCAGTCCTTTTTGTGTTTCAAATTTGCAAATTTTACAACTCCAATTAATTTAAACTATGAAATCTACTTGCAAAAAACTGCACATAATTGGGCTTTTGTTACACCATGCTTTTCAGAATGCTAACATTAATGGCAGTTCAGTGCCGTTAAGCTACCACTGCATACAAAGATAACAAAAAACTGCTTGAAGCTGGTGCTATTAAGACTAGCTTGCTATGTATGCTAATCAACAGTTGGTGAATTAGCTTAGGAAAAGCTACACTTCAATTTGAGCACGTGAAAACAAATTATGTCTGTATACAGTTACTACAGCAATAATGAAACAAGAAAGAGACTCACCAAGTATTTTCTTGCAAACTCAGTCGAGCTGGGGGTGTCCTGAAACAGCCCGCTGTGTTTACCGGTAACAAGTTTATCACGGGTTTTTTTTGCCAGCCTCCAGGTTTATTTAGAAACTGATTTTCCTTCTGGCTGTAGCAAAAAAACACACTTTTGACTTTCTGTATGTGTGTCGGGTTGGGTTGCTGCCGTTTGCTATGATGACGGCCACGGCTTGCCTCGCAGTGGAAAACGGACGCACAGTGACACGATCGAGTAGAGTTATTGGAAACAAGCCAGTTTCTCCCGCTCTTCTTTGTCTGGTAGAAGGCGTGGTCAACCAGCGAAGCATGTCCGGGCAAGTTCAGTACTGAACTAACTTTTGAAAGATGCTCAGTGAATGACAAGAGCACTAATCAATCTTTTCTTCTTAAGAAAACGTAAAAGTGTTATTCATAATCAATATGTATTTAAGTTAAGACACTTTTTATTATTTTCGTTTGATCTACTTCTTAAAATAAGTTATCAACTTACTAAAACATGTATACGTAACAAATTCAATTTTTGTGTAAAAACGCTCATGATTTAAGCTTTACCTACTGATCCATGAATATTTTTTAGAGTGCAGGACATAGTGGCAGTTTTAACAATATGTAAAAAATACATTTAAAAAACATTCAACATTCAACATCATAACTTTCTAACATTTTAGTGTTAAGCATAATCTAGAACTGTACTAAGTATGTTTTTTTTTTATCTATGATATATATACCACTATCAACACATACTCAGTCTGACACTTTTAAAGGAGAGGGAAGGTGACACTGTGTGTGTGTGTGTGTGTGTGTGTGTGTGTGTGTGTGTGTGTGTGGGTGTGTGTGTGTCTCTGAGACAGTGGAGAGCGATAATGAGTGATATGCATTAGCTTTTCAGCAGCATGATTCAGGCTATATATAGAGGGAATTGTGTCTTTGTGTACATAGGACTTGAGAGAAGGTGTGACTTTCAACAACGTAGAAGTTCATCATATGTGAGTCACGGCTGGGTGAGCAAAACAACCCCATTTGTCTCTCTGATTTCCTCATGACACTTTTTTGTGAAAACAAGGGTGTTACTCACAGGATATTTAAGCACAATGTAGAATACATTTCCGTCGTAATATAAAACAATAATGAAAAACAACTCGATGGGATGTGTTCTCAGGTGTATGTCTAGGTAATTCACTGTCAGTCATTATGTCAAAGTATCTTTTCATATAACGAAAGGTTTACAATCCTCAAGATGCTATGATGCTTTTTTTTCGGAACTTCACCTGCCTGACATGGCGAGTTTGATATTTCTTTCTCACTCAAGGACAACCACTTCTATCACATTAACTGCCACAGAATTCAAAGCAAGAGTCTATAATAGTAGCTAAAAAAAGATGTTTCACACATGTCACTTTACCTGACATTCATCGTCTTTTAAAAATGTAGGCGTCAAGAAATAGTGACAAAATGTACTAATGGAAACAGCAACCTTATTCAGGAAATAGGGTGTTCCCTAAATTCCCATGGACCTCAATAGGCAGATGTGTGTTGACTATACTGTTTGAGCACAGGACATCGTTTGATTACAGTTCCTACATACACATGATTTGGATGCCATTAGACATTATGTTTCTATCTTAGATTTCAATTTTGGCTCCAACAGCTAGCTGTCCTGCCAGCCAACAAGCCAATATGCTGCCAGCAAGTCAATATGTCCGCCTGTGAGACCAGCAATGAGGCTGTTTGCCCTAAGGAGCCCTTTCAAGTATTACTTTTCAAGTATTACTTCCTGTCAAAGCTGTGTCCTTTGCAAAACATGCCCTGACCTAAATTGCCTCAACTGATCATCCACAAACACCAATGAATTAGTGGGGCAGTATAAGAACTGGAACCACAAATGCCTTAAAGAGACTGCCGATAAATTTACCCGTTTGTTTCCATTGTACAGTTCAGTGAGGATTACACAGCCATGCAAAAGACGGAGTTCTTGGAGAGGGGTCAGAGGAAGCTTTGAAGATCAGCTTTTCCCGCCGTCCAGACTGCAAGTGTTTCAGACGCATTTTTTACTTGCAACGTCTCACGCAACAGATACACTCATTTTATTCTACGCAGCGGTCTGCACTGGGTCTTTGCAGGCTTGTGTCTCAGTTGCTTTCGTCCTCTCTCAAACTCTGTCAGAGCCTATAGGATTATAATGGGGAAACATTGTTTTTGTGTAAGATCCTCATCTAGCTTAACGGCAAACTGCACAGAAAGTTTGGTTGCTTCTTTGCTGCTTGACGGTTTGAAATGCTCGGACCAGACAGAACCAGTATAGACAGTAGCTTTAGTGTCAGTGAACACTGTGGTTACGCGAGCACGCAGCTGACATGATGTTTGTGGTCGTGGGACCAGACGTGGGATCTAGAGTGTGGTCTTTTGGAATAGGTATAAACACTTAGCGTAAAGGAATCATCAAACACACTTGGGGATGTTTTCAGGCCATGGATGTATTAAGAACATCTGGTTTCAATGTTCCAAAAAAGTGTCCCATTAATTCCTCCTTGGTTCACACCATTGAAAGCACAATGCCAAAAAATGCAACAAATGTCACCTGCTTGAGCCAAGTTACTGGGTACTGGTTGTACGGCGTTAGTCGTTCGACTGGTCATGATGTTTTCCCAAGATGGTGCCTGCTTGTATACATGAACAGTACAGTCTTTGTCTTTTTTTTTTTTAAACTGTCTGTACGCTTACAAAGTTCTCAATACTTTGGTTTACATGTAGGGACCCTCATTATTCTACCATGGACGCAAACCTGTTTATGTGAATGTGTTGAAACAAGAACAGATCAACTCAGATTACAACACACAGGGAGTGTGTCTTCATTCTCTGCTCAGGACGCCATTACTCCACTGTATCTTAACATAGAAATATTTGTTAACTGCTACATTAAGGATCACAATATCGAGTACAAACAACTTTAAATTGGACTTCCTGGTTCATGTGTGGATAACACATGAATCGGGACCCCTATAGAACATGCCCACACTGATGCAGACACTTATGTTGTTTTGCCAGAGGGCTGTCAGTCTAAATATGCCATAAGTGCTATCTGAAAGGCTCAGGGAAAGGAACTTCAGTATCACACAAAGCCAAGCAGTCACTCTGTGAGCTTCTAATTCTGTGTTCATCTGTAGACCACAATACCAGCCATTCAGAAAAACAAGCAGCAAAAATGTGAAGCTACATAACCAGCCAATTGGCCCTTTTCAGAGCAGAAACAGCACAGGTGTTACTAATAACATTAATGATAGCTCTGTCCTATTCAAGTGCCCCAGTAGTGTGATGGTGAGCCAGCATGAACAATATCAGGACCCTGAAATTGAAGCCGCTAAATGGAATCCAGCCATTACTAATTTTTTATTATTTTCACCTGTGCTTTTCCCACTGAGACATGTCTTCCATAAAAAAAGGCCTGTCTGCCATTCAGTTCCTGCTCCTAACAATCAGTTGGAGAGTCAGTCACCTGGCAGTTGAATGAGCAGCCATTCTACTAGCTTACCAGAAAGAAAACAGTTAAAGAAATATAAAGATTTTGATAGAAAAACACTTGCAAATAGTGAGCTTGAGCTTTCACAAAAAATGTGAAAGGCTGTTAACATTTACATACTGCATATATTTACATAGATATGGTTCCGCTGCTATTTGTGAGTGTTACCTTAACAATTGTACCTACCCTTAAAAAATAAGTGCAAGTGATCAACAATGAGCAGGATTTTTGGGATCTTCCACCCAGTTTAGGATCCGAGGCACATATTGATACGACTTTCTGGAGCATAAGAACTTGAATTCACAAGTAATGACCACTGCTGAATTCAACACACTATAGGGTTTTGCTCTAACAGCCTGACTTGGTCTGGTATGACAACTGTTTTTTATGGTTGTTAATGTTATCCACTGTGAAGCTTCTACAGATATTGCATACATATCCATCTCAGCTAGGTCACCTAATGATGATGTTTTTTAAAACAACTGCAACAAGAGAATGTCGGGAAATGATAGTATTTTAGTTCAGTATAGAAATATTAGGTACTTTTTTAGGCATATATATTACAAAACAGGCAGAACAAGAGATATTTAATTGCTCAAGAAGTAACAATTGTGCCCTCCCCCCAAACACACACACACACACACACACACACACAC
>NC_045741.1:26301357-26302377 GCF_008692095.1 Etheostoma spectabile
ACACACACACACACACACACACACACACACACACTCAACTTCCCAAGCTCCCTGTGGGTGCCTTTCCCTGTCTCAGGGGTCTGTTGGATTGCACTTGACGAAGTTTGGGCTAAGTCAACTTTTTGGGAAATGTACTCAAAAAGACAGCCGGAGTAAGGAGCCGAGGAAAGAAAGGAAAAAGCTGTGAGATGATGCCTGTGCATCACTTGCAGGTAAGTCAATGTTTAATCGTTCTTTAATACTGGAAATGTGCTGCTGTTACTTTATTTAAGTATTGAGCAGTAGTTTATGGTTTATTTTGACGCAACAGTGGTCAATACTTTGTCAGTAACACTCAGCAGTCACTGCACAAAGTAGGCTAACAATTCCTCTTGCTTCAGACCATTTATTACTGTGTAGTGTGTGATTATTAGTCTTTAGCCAGGCTAGTTTACCTAGCATAGTGTGTTTTGAGAACGCCTATTTTGCCATAATAAACCCACAACCATGTTTAAGATTGTCATTCAGCAGAATGTAGGCTACAGTCTCTCACACAAATTAGGTGAAGTGTTGGATGGGCAGCGGGACAGGAAATGGCTCTTGATAATGTGAATTCTGAAGAACTCATACTTTCAGTGTTACTGGTACAGCTAGCTTAGCTACATCTGAATGTGACAAAAGCTAACTGACAAAATGAACTGGCGTTTTGATTGCATTTATATCAGGATGCAAAGGCATGGACGACATCTGCCGGTGAAATAGAAAAACATTTTGTAGTAGCCAAAATGCTCTCGTAACCATATTTAAGTTGTATTAATTTGAATTGTTAAATAATGTTTCTTGTGTAATGTGCATCATTTTGTTTTCATTCCTGTAAGTAATTAATTATGAATGATATAGAAATCATTATTGTTGAATTGTGTGCAATATTGCATCTCATTCCATAATGAGTTTATATTTGATTAGATTCATAAAATGGTTAAATAATGCATGCTTTCAGTTTTAAAGCGCCCATATAATGCTCATTTTCAGGTTCATAAT
>NC_045741.1:26302387-26302668 GCF_008692095.1 Etheostoma spectabile
GGTTGTACCAGAATAGGTTTACATGGTTTCATTTTCAACTAAAAAACTTTGCTGTACTGCACATTGCTGCAGATCCTGTTTTCACCCTGTGTGTTTAGGTCTCTTTTTTAGCTACAGAGTGAGACATCTCACTTCTTTCCTATCTTTGTTGGGAGTAGCACATGCTCAGTAGCTCGGTAAGATCCCATCAGCTAGATAACTCTTTGTCCATCTTTGGTCAGTCCAAGGCAGGATTAGCTGGGGGACTTCTTCTAGACGAGGGCCACTTGTGGAATACCTGC
>NC_045741.1:26302678-26302788 GCF_008692095.1 Etheostoma spectabile
CAGGAAGTAGTTCTTTTGTAGATTATGGTCAACTAGTGGGTTTTGTAGCAGTGTTTTGCCGTTGAGAACGTGCTAGCGCTAGCATGTGCTACGGTTAGCCACCTCGTCTC
>NC_045741.1:26302798-26303616 GCF_008692095.1 Etheostoma spectabile
GTAGAAAGCCGTGCAGATGTTGAACAGCTCACCCGGAGACGGAAGGCAGAGGACATTCAGAGACCGTATCTCACTCAAAACAGCATGGATAGCTTTTTGTATGTTTGTATTTTTTTTTTCATAATATGGGCACTTTAAACGTTTTAAAGTGCCGTAAATTCTTTTGGTATGAGATTCTTTGTTTAAATATTTTGTCACTTTCTCAACTGATCCTTTTTCTTTGTTTTTCTAAATTAATGCAGGGTCAATGCTCTCAGGTGTGCAAGTGGTAGAGGAAGATACAGACGACAAGCAACCATCTGCAAGCAGTTGAGGCACACATAAAGTCTGTAGACTCTACAACAGAACCAAGCCCTGATCAACCACCCTCAACCAAAGGTTTAGGGACAGATTGTACGCAGAAAAAAATCATCTGCACTTCTTAATACTTGAATGTGTGTGTATTAGCTGTTCAACATAGTGTGTTTACAAAGTAAAATGATGACTCTTGTGCTTCTAAATCTTTGCTTTATTGGAGAAGATTGCTTACTTGTATACTTCTGCTTATAAGTTTATAATTATGGATGATTATTTAATTTCTACGAAGATTTTGCGCATCTGTATTCACACACAATACTTATGTGTATGTTTTCACTGTTCTGTGTACTGTGTTTACAAAGTTGATTTTCTTTTTGTTATATTGTCTCTAGGTGTTACATTTTGATGCTGCTTTAGGGTTATTGGTATTGAGTTAATTGTTTGGTAATAAAATGTAAAACTGGCAAAAACAAATGTTTTTTCTCATGGTGGGGGTGGGGGGGAGGGCATTATAAAGGAAT
>NC_045741.1:26303626-26304477 GCF_008692095.1 Etheostoma spectabile
TGCTTATGACACCAAAATGGCTAGCAGAGGCACTGTACATAGTATTCCAAAGAACTAAGTCCTGGTAGTTTGGCTTACCGGATGTACAGTATGGGTAAAAAGCTTGTTATCCGACACGTCTCTCACGCAGACATTCTCTTCCCATTCTGTTATATATTTTACAAGGGTACCACTATTGCATCTGGGGCTTAAAGCTGCCCAAGATCGATTGTGATTGGTTGGAAATAAATCAGAATGTTAACTTGTGCAGCCAGACCGTACTCAAGCGCTGACACAGTGCTGTGGAGATAGGTCACGCAATGTGAGAATAATAATTTAATAGCGCTTATAATGATTTGTAGTACAGTACGTTTGGGTGCTTGACTTGACAGTATTTTAGACCAAATTTCAAAGATGACTTTTCCTTTTCAATTGATTCCCACATAACAAAAGATACTATGAGACAGTATTTTTCCAGCACTCAGCATAAAAGGCTTGTCTTTCTTTCCTCCCTGCCCACTGAAGTCCAGAGTGGATGAGAACCCCAAGCCCCAGCTAACTGATAGGCTTGATGTGTAATTAATGGTCTGACACGGGCTAATGAAGCTAATGACGCTAACGGTGCTAGCATATGGGCACCCCATGGGGATCCACACTCGGCGCTCTAATTTAGATAAATGACGCCCCAGGTTATGCCGAGCTATTTGCATTTCATTTGGTGGCAGCCAAGGGAGAAACAGGGATTAAACAGGGCGATGGATGGGAGGGATCAAACAGCAGAGGTGTTTGGGGTTGGAGGGGTGGGGAGATGGAGGTGTTTACACTGCTGAATGTGTGTGTGTGTGTGTGTGTGTGTGTGTGTGTGTGTGTGT
>NC_045741.1:26304487-26306293 GCF_008692095.1 Etheostoma spectabile
GTGTGTGTGTGTGTGTGTGTGTGTGTGTGTGTGTGTGTTTGTCTATGTAGATCTCCCTTTGGCCATGCATGATGCTGTTGTCTGATAAAAGGATTGGTAGCAGAGGGAGCTGATGGCAGCTGTCAGAAACAGACAGCCCTGTGTGTGTGTGGGGGGGGGCACACACAGGTTTGTAATTACTGCATAGTGGCCGTTGGAGACATGTCTTTGTCAGCTAGAAAGTCTCATGAGGAAAAAGAATGTTCTGTATTTGGACCGTATTGTTAAATATGAGAAGCTCTGAACGTCTGACTGGTGAAACAATCATACATGTATGTATATGTTGTACATCATTCAAAAAGTAACATTGCATGCATTTAGAGATGGAGCAGTTTTTATAGAATATAGTGCAAATAATACATTTTTAATGTTTTACTGATCAACCTTTTTCCACACTTCAAGCTTGATTCTAATTTACATATTTTTCAATCACCTCACATTCATCAGTTCCCTGAAGGTTTTGTTCAGGATGAGCCATTAGCAAAAATGCCATCTTCTCAAAATTACAAATTCCCAGTATGTGGTATGTTAAAACTGGTCATTCACAAAGACACTTGCAGTATATCTTGAACTCTGGTTGGACAGATAGTGGATCTAAGGAGAACACAAATAAAGCGGAAGGTGAAGGACATCCGGCAGATCTTCCGGTGGCACCGGAGCAATCCCCTAAATGAATTGTTGTCAATATACACTAATATTTCACCAATAAACAAGGCTTAATCTTGACTGATACCTGTCTCATATGAAAACAGAAACCAACATTTGCCAAAATCTAGTCTTAATTTAGAACTATGTATAATTTGGTGGCTTTTCACTAGTTAAAAAAAAAAACACAACTATTTTTTTTAGGAAATAAATTCGAAGGACGTTGTTGATATTGTAAATTCTGATTGTTTTGATGCTTCTTGAAGCAGATCTTCTCCATCTGGCTGTTTCCATAATCCACCTGCTACAAAACAAGAAAACCTGACCTTCAGCCATAATGGACTATATAACCTGTTAACTTGTGGGTAATGCAGTTTTTAATGGACTGACTTGAAATTGCAGTGCCTGGAATAGAGAGAGAACGAGAGTGAGGGAAGAAGCAAGGGAGAAAACGGGCAGTGCGGGGAAGAAATACAAACAAACAGCTAGATAAGAATGTTTGGCTGTTATTGTTTTCCGTGTCTAACATCCTGAGACATGGCCTGTGGTATTCAGGGGATTTAATGCAGAGGAGAGAGAGAGAGATCCATAAAGCCTATACTCTCCCTCAAAACCCCAGGGAAAGCCATCTTTAATTCATGAATACTATAAAAATAAAGGTTTTTCTCTGAAGGCCCTGCAGCCTGTAACAAACTCTCATAGGAACATGACACCAGGCAGATGTTGATGCTGTGGTTACGGATGGATATCGGATTGAGAGACCCAGGTTATAGTTTTTGAGTCTAACTTTGGCTGTGCTAAGTGGACTCCAAGAAGCTGGGTGTGGATTCTGTCAGACAGACACATAACCTAGCTAATAAATGGACAGACTGCCAGTTAGGTACCAACGTTGACTGGACAACATGAAGACATTCTGTTTTGAATTCAGGGCTGTTCAGTTCAGACTGTAAGCGACACTTTGTCTTTGTACTCGTTTGGAGCCGCTGGAGTCTCGCTGCGCTCCTCATGTGGATAGACAGGCAGACAACACTCCGTGAGTAAAGGTGCCAGGTGCCTAATGAGTATTAATCATGGAGCTTCTCTGCAGTACTGGATCTATGCCGGTACAACTGAATGACATGC
>NC_045741.1:26306303-26306718 GCF_008692095.1 Etheostoma spectabile
TGGTATCATTTATCCCTAAACACAAGTTGATTTATAACAAATAGTGGCAATCCTAGTCTTTGCTAGTCCATACTGACAATGTTTAATTTCCGGGATTGTTTCTTTTCTGGCCTGATGTCCGTCACCTTCTGCTTTCTTTGTGTTGGCTCAAACTCCAGTTGATTTCTAAGGACTATGGTTAACTGCTCCGCAGATCTCTGCAGGGTAAATCCAGACAGCTAGCCAGACTATATGTCCAATCTGACTCTGACTATCTGAGTTTTCTGTTCCACAATTAAAACAACTTTTGAACGCACACATATTCCATCAAAACAAGTTCCTTCCCTAGACTATTTTGCAGAGATACTGTTGCTAAGCGCCAGCCAAGACGATTGTGATTGGTTTAAGGACATGCCAATAAACCAGAGCATGTTCT